>NC_089597.1:42423612-42723612 GCF_019320115.1 Miscanthus floridulus
CTTTCTTCTTTGTAGAGGATGAGCCATCTTGTGGCATGATGTGCATGTACATCTCATGAGCATTGATCTTTCCCAAGATTTGTGTCGGTGTAGCGGCGGAAAGATCACCTTGATGTAGCATGGTCACAATGTGCCCATATTTGTCAATGGGGAGGACACTCAAGATTTTTCTCACAATGTCGGATGGTGACATTTGAGTAAGTCCAAGCTCATTGACTTCCTCTACAAGAACATTTAAATGAGAATACATCTTATTAGCACTTTCTTTGGGAAACATCTCAAAAGAGTTTAGCTTTTTAATTACAAGATGATAGCGTTCCTCACGCTCACTCTTGGTTCCCTCATGGAGCGCACAAATATCCGACCATAGTGCATGGGCGTCTTTGTGGTTCCTTACACGATTGAACACATCTTTGCAAAGGCCTCTAAAGATGGTGTTGCGAGCCTTTGCATTCCATTTTTCATAGTTCACTTCATCGCCTTAAAGTTGTACGGCATTCTTAGGTGTTGGGAACCCTTGAGAGGCGGCTCTAAGTATTCCAACGTCTAGAGCTTCTAGGTATGCCTCCATGCGAATTTTCCAATATGGAAAATCATCTCCCTCAAAGATAGGAGGAGGTCCAACCCCGTGAGACATCTTGCTCTAAGCGATTAAGCTTAAAAACGTGAGCACGAGGCTCTGATACCAATTGAAAGGATCAAGATGCCCAAGAGGGGGGTGAATTGGGCTAATTCTAAATTCTCTTGCAATAATCAAACCCTACAGATAGCCCAATTAACCCCTTGTGCCTAGAAAAGTGTTTCTATCAAATTAACGCACAAAAGACTTGCAACCTATGTTCCAAACTTACTCTAGCATAGCAATTCTATGAATGTAAAGACAAGTATTGAATTGCTCAAATTAAATACTTAAAGTAAATGCTCAAAGTAAATGGAGAGAGGAACGCGGCGATGTTTTATCGAGGTATCGGAGAGTCGCCACTCTCCACTAGTCCTCGTTGGAGCACCCACGCAAGGATGTAGCTCCCCCTTGATCCGCGCAAGGATCAAGTGCTCTCTACGGGTTGATTCTTCGACACTCCGTCGCGGCGAATCACCCAAAGCCACTCACAACTTGAGTTGGGTCACTCACAAGCTCCGCCGGGTGATCACCAAGCTCCCAATCACCACCAAGCCATCTAGGTGATGGCGATCATCAAGAGTAACAAGCACGAACTCTCACTTGACCACGCGAAGCCTAATGAGAAGATGGATGCACACTTGTCTACTCTTGATTCACTAATGAGGTTTCACTCTTGGATTCTCAAATCATAAACACCTCACTAGGACCTTGCTCTTCTTGGCACTCACAAACGTGTTTCTCAGTTGATGGAATGAGCAAAAGTAACTCCACACACGAGTGGAGCTTCTATTTATAAGGCAGCCTAAAAAACGAACCGTTATGAGCTTCTACGGGGTGACCGGACGCTCCGATCGTGTTGACCGGACGCTCCGGTCAGTTCAACCCGCGAACCAGTAGTAATGAGTTGACCGGACGCTGGCAGGGTCCGGTCAGCACTGACCGGACGCGTCCGGTCACATAAAACCCTTACTGGAACCTTACTGGACTCGACCGGACGCTGGATACTCAGGGTCCGGTCAGTATTGACCGGACGCGTCCGGTCACACTTTCTCAAGTCTGGACCCTTACTGGAGTCGACCGGACGCTGGCCCTCAGCGTCCGGTCACAATGACCTTCCAGCGTCCGGTCACACCAGACTTGTTCACCTCGGTCAAATGAACTGACCGGACCCTGCGGCCAGCGTCCGGTCAGTGTTTGACCCTCCATTCACTTTCAACTCTCGATCATTTGTGAATGAAGTTAGCTCCAAAGGATCTTAGGCATTCATAGGAGCTACCTAGAGCTAGTTTTAACAAGTGTGCACCACACCTAACTCACTAGTCTCAACTAGGTCAAGCTACCCGTCCATACCCCCTTAATAGTACGGCCAAAGGAAAAACAAAGACCTAAACTACTCTAAGTGTCTCTCCAACTCCAATCGACACTTAGAACTAGTCATCCTTAACCTTGTCGTCCATCCTTTGAAAACCGAAACGATTTCCATCGTAGGGGCATGACAACTTTGATTGCCTAATTGATCTCCATTACCATGACCTAACTTAATTGCATCTGCAAAACACACGTTAGTCATAGTAATCTTGTATTGTCATTAATCACCGAAACCCAACTAGGGGCCTAGATGCTTTCACAACCCATTCGGCCTAACTAGGAGGGATGTTCCTAGTATAAATAGCACACCCACTCCTCCCTGAAACCCTAACCACGAATTGAACTCAAAAGAATAGAGAAGCCAAGTGCTCTTGTCCTTAGGGTTGTGCCATAGCTGCCCCCTTAAGGATTGGGAGTTTTCTCTTCCACTTGTTCTTGTGTATCCTTGTGATTTGCAAGAGCTTGTATCTACCTTTGTATGGTTCAGGTAGACATCGATCCATTGTGTGTGGTTGGGCAAAATCATTTGTCACAGGTGGCTGCCTAGAATAGCTGTTAGTGCTAGCGGTTCGTCAGGTTGCACGGATGAAGTTATCCCCCCCTTTCGATCCTACGACAAGAAGGTTGGGAAATCCCCCGCACCAAGTAGGGTTAAGGGCAGAAAGCATCTAGGCCCCTGAATTGGTTTTGACGATTAATGACGACACAATCATTGTGACTAATGTGTTTTTGCAGTGAGAATCTTAGTATGGTGACAATGATGGTTGATTAATGGGAGTAGCAGTTTCAAAAACCACCATAAAATTGATTTTGATCCTCTCTAAAAATCGTAGTTGTGATAGTGATTGGGACCCGTTACCGAAGTGCATATATATAATACAAGTGGCAGCAAGAAATTCTTGTTTTTGTCGTAGTGCTACATGCAATTTTAGAAAAAGACGGTAGTCATTTTGATGTGAAAGAAGTGGTTTACGGAGCTTTCAATCGAGGTGATTCGGGTGAATTAATTACTTGGCTCAGCTTACATGATGTGTGATTGCCCTGGTCAAGCAAATTAAGAGGATCGAATCATGCACTTCTTCCAGCTGCATCCATTTTACTATTTGTGTGCAGTTCTAAAAATATGACTTCCAGTCTTCCAGACAACACTGGTTTGAAGCGAAATATTACTAATTTGAGGCTCCAAGTCCAACTAAAGCTCCATGTTAATCCAAGATAAACTTTAGAAATTCTCAAATCTGTTTTGTTTTGTAAAACATTACCACGTCTGCTATTATGAAAATCCAACAGTAACACAGTAACTATACAGCTAAACTATCCGTCCATGTGTCATTATAAAACTGTAAACCTAAATTTACATATAAGTTACTTCAGCCACTATATTAGATAACCTAAATTGTTAATTACTTCTGCCATTTCAAGAAATAAACCAAAATACCACCTGATATCTATATTTAAATTACTAATATCTAATACTCCATCCATTCCAAATTATAAGTCCCTTTGACTTTTTTGCTACATCTATTTTACTATGCATCTAAATATTATATTATGTCTAGATACATAGGAAAATGGTTGAACCAAAAAAGTCAAAGCGAGTTATAATTTAGAACGGAGTGAGTATTATATTGTGAAAAAATCCTTAAATACCATAGATAATGTCTATATATGCTTACAAACTACGCAATTCTATTACTATCAATATATAAAAACTATTTCAAGTACTGAAAGGTATGTAGCCTAGTGGGTAAAATAATCTTAGTAGCACTTTAGATCTTGTGTTTGACTTCCCAGTGAGAGAGAATTTGAACATGCCTGGAGTTAAAAAAAATGTTTGTGTTCCTGAGTTATTTGTGTAACCGTATGAGTTGCCTTCAGCGTGGTATACATGGTCGTAGGCATATGTCCTAGGCGCTAAGTGGCACGTCGCCTTCGGGATGTCGTCAGCCTATACAGATCAAGTCTACATATATACATGCATAAGTGGCCAATGTGTATTTTATGTTTCAATAGCCATGTGTTCCCTAAACGACTCATATTTCAACGACAGCAACACACTGCTAAACCATATCGGATTATATTGTTACTTTAGATAATTATGGCAACACACTGCTAAATATATATGTTTTAACTAAAATATTATGGCATATCTATATTGATAATATTCTTGTACTACCCTATATTCTATAAAAAATAATGAAGAACATACAATTCTTCCCATAGGAAAAATCAATATCTTAAGCACTGACCGAGGTTAGTGTAGATCAAAGTTGGCTATATAACCTTCTTCCTAGTCTTTGAGTTTTCTCTGCAGTGGGTGGGTAGTGATTATAGGTTGAATATAATACTCTCTTGAGGTTATAATCTCTCTCTCTCTCTCTCTCTCTCTCTCTCTCTCTCTCTCTCTCTCTCTCTCTCTATATATATATATATATATATATATATATATATATATATATATATAGAACTACTATCCTATAGCTGGCTGCAGAATAACTTATTCTGTAGCCACTTTGAGTTACGATAATTACTATGTTAATTTACGAGATTTACAGTAACTCCTTACTAAGTGGTTTACTATAACGTTATGGTAAATATTCCCATGTGTTATAGTAACCCAACTATCGTAAATATGTATTGACATTATGGTAAATTAGTATATAAAATTATAGTAAATGGAGGTGGCTACAGAATAACTTATTTTATAGCCGGCTACTGAATAGCCTCTCCCTATATATATATATATATATATATATATAGGGAGAGGCTATTCAGTAGCCGGCTATAAAATAAGTTATTCTGTAGCCACCTCCATTTACTATAATTTTATATACTAATTTACCATAATGTCAATACATATTTACGATAGTTGGATTACTATAACACATGGGGATATTTACCATAACGTTATATTAAACCACTTAGTAAGGAGTTACTATAATCTCGTAAATTAACATAGTAATTATCATAACTCAAAGTGGCTACAGAATAAGTTATTCTATAGCCAGCTACAGGATAGTAGTTCTATATATATATATATATATATATATATATATATATATATATATATATATATATATATATATATATATATATATATATATATGGAAATTATTTTCTACTCCCAGGGAGTAGTTACTCTCCCATATGTATATCTCTAGATTTAGGACGTATATGGCCCGACGAAGTGTATGTAGATGGAGTATATCATCATACTAGACCGTCTAGGGTACTATATATAACAAGTATGTATGTATACTTAGAGTATATGGTATACTTATTTTATATGCTACTATCATAGTATTATATAATATATTAAAAAATATGTGCTCTTTTGAATTTTTTTTCACATAGTAAAGATCTAGAGTATTTTAATATTAGTATGTCAACATACTTAAACTGAAAAATGAGTATGTACACATACGCAACGTGATTTATTGATTATAGGAGTAACTACTCCCGGGAGTATATAAAATGCACCATATATATATATATATATATCACTTCAACTTGACGGTTGCTGTAGTTGCTGTTGCGTAGAAGATTAGCGTCCAATGTCTAACCGAGACGTGCTAGAACGGAAGAGCTAGAGTTTAACCATCTAGTACTAAAACTATTACTTGTCAGAGGGAAATCAATATATAGCTGAACTGTTATCTAAGTAGTTCGTTCATTTTCAAGGCAAAACGTCCCTAAAAGTCAGATATCCACATTATTCTATGGTGCTGCCAATGCAAAAAGCTGATCCAGGAATATTTAATTTGGCTCAAATGATTCTTTTTCCATGAGCCTTGAGGGAGACAAAAATGGCAAAGCAGAGGCTGAGACACTCCGTCCGTCCTCCAGATCTCGGCGAGGCAACATCTGGCCCAAACTCCCCCAAGTCATTCACCAATCACACGCAAAAGCTGCACGCACTAACGGCAACAACCTCTCAAATCGTGCAGAATAATCGCACCCGGCGTGCCACACAACCTCTTTCCAATGCAACTTCGTCTTTGCCATGCACTTCCGATACACCGATAGTTACCTTGCATGAGTTCAACTCGGCCGCGTTTCCATCCATGGATAAGCTCGATCGGCATCTCTCTCCAGGTCACCCGGCCAAGAGGTGAATGAAAATGACACGAGGGCACCGTGCGCGGTGCGCCCCCTGGCTTGCTTTATTTTACACCACTCACCAGCACCGTACACCGACCCGCCGTGATGTGAATTCCAAGATTCCAGACGCCACCTTAGCTTTTAAGTTCCATAATCAGAGGTTCCTGTCAGCAAATCAAACACCCCACTTCCATTGTGTAACACCACCTCACAAAGGCGATCTTCTGAGTAAACAAGCATTATTATATAATCCTATTTTATATGACCCAGGACCTAAGGACTAGCATAAGCATCAATCAGGGTGGACTTTCTGTTCGTGCCCCGTCAAAAAAATGGATAGGATCAGAGCAGCATTGCTACTTAATTAGGACCTGTTGGGATCCACAGAGATATGATAAGCTAATAATTAGCTCCTTAGCAAACAGGTCTAGCGCTAATAGTTTAGCTATACCAACTAACAACTATTTTCACTAGCTGGACCAAACTGGCTAATAGCAGCTAATATAAAGCTATAAACTATTAGCTAGATGATAACTGTTAGCAGCTAATGGATACAAACAAGGGCCTTAGCTAGGGCGATTGGAACAGCTGCTGTCTCACTGACATATGGGTCCAATCGACAATCCGCCTTTGATGATTTGATTAAAAAAAAGTTGACAATTGCGAGTGGGTCGACCGACCAACCTGGCTGTTCATCGACAGTCTCGTGATTTCGTGCCAGGAGCACTAATAAGAGCAAGTATACTGATCGACTGGAAGCCGGCGGCGAGGGAGTCCACGTCAACAGAATCTGAGCTGGAGGAGGGAGAATAGATGAGAGAGAAGGAAGCGGGCGGTAGCCTTGCCGCCCGGCTGAAGGGCACTTCCCAAGACACAATCGCCTGCTCCCATCCTGTACGAGCGACAGAGCTGCTGTTTTGGTGGCCCCCCGCCCCCTCCTCTGGATCCTATGCTCCCACCAGGTCTGTTTTCTTGCCTGGCATTGCAAGGGGCAACAAGATGTAGCCACAAGAGATGAGATGCACATGCAAATAAAGTATTCAATAAAGGAAAACTAACAGCCAACCTAAACGCCAGCTTATTATTCGCATATTTGCATACGCTGCCTTGAGATGACATGGCTCAGCGTACCGCCGGCTGCTGGCTGGCTTATTAACCATGCTCTAAGGCGATGCATTACGGGAAGCAGGCAAGCGGCATCCCAAAATTTGGTGTGTACGCATGGGACCAGTGACCTTGCAGTGCACCTTCCCTCGTGCACATGCACACCTGAATAATGGAGCTCAGGACCCCCAAATTCCAACGCTATTGTCCCCCCTGATCGCTACACGCATTAGCAGCGGCTCGGTGCGCTGGGACACATGTCACCTCAGCTGTGACTTGCCGGCGGCCACCAGATATGATGCTCGCCTGCTCGATGGATCGTCGTCGTCGTCGATTTGTAGCCAGTGAGACAGCTGCAACGTTAACATTTCCCACGTGTTTCTGGGACAGTGCTTGCTTGTTTCAGCTTTGGGGCGGGTGGTACCTTTCGCTGCAGACAAGCGGCGCTCGGCGCTCCGGCTGGCGCCGGCCAGACCGGCCAGGGAATGCGTGGATGAGAAATGTATCTCTCAAGCGCAAAGGATCTTGTGCTTTGCTACTAAGGGAGGTAGCATAATTGAGGTTACCAGAGACATGGATAATGCTGGAACTCTTACACGTTTGTGGCCGTGTACTTTGACGTGGAAGGGGCAAACGATCTTGTGCTTTGTAGTGGTAGGCTGGTACCTTCTTTCCTCCAAGACTAAAGCAAATGGAAAGGAGCAGGCGCAATGCCCTAACCAGTCTCATCACCTTTTTTTTAGACCAGTTAGGCGCTCCGCCATCCCGTGCTACTACATTTCCAAATACATGTATTATTGCCCTGTTCGCTTGGCATGACTAAAAGTATTATTGGTTGGTTTGTTGTGAGAGAAAAATACTATTCGTTAATTAAAAAAGTATGGCTTATAAGCCAAGCGATCAGGGCATATATTATCATACTACTTCCTCCGCCTGAAAGATAGTGAATGTTAGAGATTTTAAGATAGATTAAGAAAGAACATGAAAGATGAATATATATGTTAGGAACTCTTGGGGTTGGAGTTGGGAGCTCCAATAGGGCCTCAGTGTAGGTGTGGGCCTCGGCCCGTGTAATCGTAGTGGACAGCGGTACAGTTATAAGACGTTGCAGAGAGGGAGAGGGGGTAACGGTTGTAACAACATTTCTATCCTCTGAATGAAACTGCCCTCGTCCTCACGGAACGGTTAGGAGCTCCGCCATCCCATGCTACTACATTTCCAAATACATGTATTATTATCATACTATTTCCTCCGCCTGAAAAATTGCTTATGTTTGAGATTTTAAGATAGTTGAAGAGAGAACATGAAAGATGGATATGTACTGACTTCATCAATTTTATTCCCACATGTATAACACTGTTATCAGCGAGATTAAAGGGTGATTTCTTGATAAATGACAACTAACAATATAGTATTTATCGAATCTATATACTCTAATAAAGTCAAATCCACTAGATGTTTTATCTCTTCACGTAAAGTGTCTACATCATTCCCTATTAAGTGTCCTACTAACTTTATTGTTGAACTTCTATCAAATGATGTAACAATTCTGGATCAATAAAGCTTTACTACTTGGTTTGTCAAAAAAAAAATCCCACTAACTTGCAATCCTTTCATGCAAGCTATCCATGTCATTCCTTATTAATTACATAACATGTCCATATCATATATATTATGTGTAATACTATTATTCTTTAATATATCTATCAACGTAAGTCATTTACATATGCTATTTGTTTTATCATCCTATTCTTCTATAACTTGTTCTAATATTCTATTGACTTTTTTTAAATTAGGTTATTGATTTTTATGAGATTCGAAGCAATACAATAACATGCAAACCAAGCTTGTAGGGGACCTTGACGCCTAAGAGGGAGGGGGGTTAATTAGGCAACTTAAAAATCAACTTCTAAATTATGGTCACTTTTTCTAACCTTAGCAAAATCTATGCAAAAGATAAACTATCTAAATATGCAACTACGGTTTTCCTAATGTGTTGTTATCTCTACCGTAAAAGGAGTAATACAATTAATGTAAATGCGGAAGCTAAAGAGCAAGGTAGAGATATGCAAACTCCCGTCGACGACTCCGGTATTTTTACCGAGGTGTCGAGAAGCACGCAAGCTTCCCCCTAGTCCTCGTTGGAGCCCCTAGCAAGGAATCCCTTGCAAGGGCCAAGCTCCCCGTCGGGTAACTCCGTGGATAGCCTCGGGTCTTCCCCACGCGCAAGTGGGTCTCCGACATGCCTTCCTGCAAGCCTCTCCTGGATGCTCCCCGCCGTCTTCACTATCAAGCTTCCGACCAAAATGTCGTGGGCCTTGTTCCCTCCGGTACACGGTAGCGGCCACACCACAATCATGGTTGGTGTGATCTCGTAAGACTACAAGCCCTCCGATGTACAACAATGGTGTGCGCAAGTACCGAGTGGTAAGCGGTATGCAAACCTCACTAAACACTAGGCCTAAACCTAGAGCAAGCGCATAAGCGGTGGTCTAATCAACCTAAGCACTTCACAAAGCACCTACGCTAATCACCTAATGAAACACTAAGCACTATGCTTGTGGATATCACTAAAATGGTGTATCAACACCCTCGATATTTTCCCACATCTCCACACATCTCATTTGGCTGGTTGGGGGTTGTATTTATAAGCCCCACTGAGAAAGTAGCCGTTGGGGATGAAATCCCACTTTTCTGTTACTGACCGGACGCTCAGGTCGTCCTGATCGGACGCGTCCGGTCGTCTCGACCGTTAGAGCCACGATCAACTGATCGGACACTGCCAGTGTCAGGTCACATGCCACCGGACGCGTCCGGTCGCAATTTCGCTGCTCTAGAACCTCTCTATACTCGACCGGACTCTGTTGTCCTACGTCTGGTTGATTTGCTTGTCCAGCGTCCGGTTGCTACTGCTGTCAAGCCTCTTAATCGGGGCGTCCGGTCACTGTGCTACCAGTGTCCGGTCACCTCTGTGACCTCGTTTCTTCATGATCTTGCGTCTGGCTTGGTTTCTATCTTCGTGCGTGGACTTTGCTTGATATCTTGGATCTTCTCTTATGCTTCTAAGGTCTTGCTTAAGGTGTTGATCATCGAATCATCACGTCGCCTTCGTCCAAGTCATGTCTTGCACCCTATTGAACTTCAAAATAAACACTTGCAAATTCTTTAGTCCAATTTGGTTGTGTTGTTCATCAAACACCAAAATCCAAAGTAAATGGGCCTAGGGTCCATTTTCCTTACAATCTCTCCCTTTTTGGTGATAGATGACAACATAACCAAAACAAGCAAATAATAAAAATTTGGAATTAAAAAACTATCTACTTGCTAGGATGCAATGCAAGGGGCAAGGTTATATGATGCTAAAAGATATTACTTGTAAGACTAAAGGATACTACATAAAAAACTTATCTTGCCCTTGCAAAAGTCCCTATGTGGCATTATGGATTTAAGTCTTGCTTCCTACAAATTCTTCCCATTACATAGACTAATCCATAATCCATTATCCTCCCTTTCTTGGACCATTACCACTTGTAAATTATTATGATCTAGCTTTTGGTCCTACAAATTAATGCTTCCTTTTGGTCCTCTAAATTCTCCCCCTTTGGAACAAACATCGAAAAGGAAGACATTAGTAGCTCAAGGGAGGATCAAACTTTGTGAACCTTTGTGTGTAGAGTGGAATAGGTCACAAAATTTGACTCTCACATTATATAGATTAAGCTCCCCCTAAATACATGCATACATATGGTAGAAGACAAAACATATGCATAATTGGTAAATTATTGCTCAAGGGAATTTAGTCTATATAATGCATGGAGAAAGCATATAAATATCAAAATGAAATCAACATGATGATATCGGTTTAGAAATACCACATGTGAAAACCAATTTGATTTCTACCACTTGCAATAGGTGGTGGATATTTGAAGTATGATGCTTAACTCTGGGGACTCTATTATGATAAGCTTGAAAAGGTGTTAGTCTCAAAGCATCCAACTTGTAGAGTAACCTCTCCCTAAATTTATGCACACAAGTGTGGAATACTTGTAGAAGACATGCACATTGATTTTAGAATCAATAATACCACTTGAAAGATGACATCACATGAATCTGAGAATCATTTTTGAAGATGATACTTGGGAGAAATTATCTACAATTTGGACTTTGACACATATTAGATGAACAATTGTAAGACAAGCTATGTGTCATGCTTCTAAACAATTTAAACCATGTAGGTTTGCTCCACGGGTTAAGAATGAAACCGAGCAAGCCTACCATAAAATATACCTAGTGTATGCATGACAAAAGATATAAGTATGCAAATGCAAACATAGGCATTAAAAGTAACTAGATGCTTAAAGATAACAATTTGTAAGAAATACCACTTGTAGGAAATGCGAATTGATACTACTTGAAGGAAATTGAATCTAGTTACCTAACATGGGAAGAGGAATTTGGGTCTATAGTATTCACTAACCCACTTGGCAATGATTTTGTCCATTATGATGCACCCCATGAAATGCACCCATACTTTGCCTAGTCTCCAAATTCTTCGTCGTCCATCGGACTTCTCACTTCCCTTTCGGGATCCAAACCTTCTTGGTGCTCTTCAAGTTGAAAATAATTTCCTTTGGCACCAAAAAACATTTGACCCCATTGTTGGCTTGCTTGTTCACCTTGATGGCCACCACCTTGTCATTTTTCTTCTTCTTTAATAAGTATGGTGTGGAGGCCTTCTTGTCCACCTTGTTGGTGTATGTGTTGGAGAGCTTGCTTGTTTCCTTCTTCTCTTTCTTCTTTGCTCCTCCCCCATTCTTCACCTTGCACTCATAGGACTTGTGCCCTTCCTTGTGGCACACGTAGCAAACCATGGTTTGTCCTTCATCAAGCTTCTTCACTCCCTTGACGGTGTTATCTTGATGAAGTTGGGCTTGCTTCGCCTTGTCTTTCACTTGAGTCAAGTCCTTGGTGAGGTGAGCTACTTCTTGCTTGAGTTGCTCATTCTCCTTTGCAACCTCTTGTGTGCATGTATCTACAACAACTTTCTCAACACAAACTTGGTTGCACAAAGATGAGTCTAAACATAAATCATTACAAGTAGAGGCATCCTTTTTAGGCATGTTAAAGATAGAACTTTTCTTTTTAGATGCCTTGGTGGGGTTGTACCGATGGCTTCAATATTGGCAACTTTACTAGTTAGATCATCACAATGTTTACATATGGTTTCCATTTTAGCAAGCAAACTTTTATAAGCATCTTGTGATCTAACTAACTTTTCTTTTAATTTTTCATTTTTCTTTACAAGTTTCTCATCATTGATTGTTCATGCATTTGTTGTTGCACTAGCCTCAAGTTGCTCAATTTTAGTAGATAGTTCAATATTGAGATTAGCAAAGTTCTCATATTATTCAAGCAAAGTTTTGTATGCTTCTTGTGAACTATCTAGCTTTTCTTTTCTTTTTTTTGAGCTTCTTTTGTTGACTAGTGCAAATTTTAGCATAATTAAGATTTTGTTGCACAATTTCATCATAAGAAGGCATTTCATCATCACTATCACTCTCACTAGATGATGAGCTTTCGTTACCTCGTGCCATAAGGCAGATACGAGAAGAGCTTGATGATGAGTGCTTGTGCCCTTGGCTCTTATGATGGTGTTCTTCTTCACTTGAAGAATCATCCCATGATCTTGTTGATGTGAGGGCTTGGTTCTTACATGTCTTCTTCTTTGTCTTGGGTGTGGGCTTGTTTGGACAAATTTCTACAAAGTGTCCCAACTCACCGCATTTATAGCATCCTCTCTTTCTTTGCTCATTTCTTTGATGGGTGAAAATGAGATCTTGGATTTGGATGGGCACACCCTTGACATTGAGCCTTTGGATCATCTTCTCCACCTTGTTGATTAGTTTGATTGATTCTTCATCAAGGTCAGAGGTGGAGGAGGAAGATTGATTATCTTCACTTGAATCTTCATCATCATCATCGTCATCCTCATCTTTTTCTTCATCTTCACTTGAGGAGCTTGAGCTTGAGCTTATCTCAACTTGCTTGCCCTTCATCTTCTTTTTCTCACTACATGCGAGAGCTTTACCTTTGCTCGATGAAGAGGATTCGTCTTGACCCATCTTACGTGACATTTCAAATGCCACTATCTTACCAATGACTATGCCCGGGGCCACGGTGCTCAAGTTTTCCATATTGTGAAGGATGGTGATGATGCTTGCAAATTTCTTTTGTGGTAGCATGGAGATGATCTTCCTCACGATGTCCGCATCATCTAGCTTTGTTAATCCTATTGAATGGAGCTCATTGATAATTAGATTCAAATGAGAATACATATCACAAATAAGCTCATCATCATTCATTGTAAAGGAATCATAATTTTGTTTAGCTAGACAATATTTTTGCTCACGGACATTAGATGTGTCGTCATGGAGCTCTTGAAGTTTTAACCAAATTTCATGTTCCATATTTAGAGCGAACACTTGGTTAAACACATTCATACTAAATGATTCAAACAAGCAATTTTTAGCTCTAGCATTGAAATGAATTTTCTTTTCTTCACTCTTTGTGGGTTTATCAGGATTCTTAATGGGTTTCATCCTGTCACGAGTAACTCTCCAAACACCCAAATCAACCGCCTCAAGGTGACAAGCCATTCTAGCTTTATAGTAAGGGAAGTTAGTGCTGTCAAAGTGCAGAGGCCTAGAGGTATCCATCCCAACCACTCTAAATAGCGTCGGCTCAACGGTGGTTAAGGCAAAGGTACAAATTGAGCCAACCTGGCTCTGATACCACTTGTAGGGGACCTTGACGCCTAAGAGAGAGGTGAATTAGGCAACTTAAAAATCTACTTCTAAACTATGGCCACTTCTTCTAACCTTAGCAAAACCTATGCAAAAGATAAACTATCTAAATGTGCAACTACGGTTTTGCTAATGTGTTGCTATCTTTACCGCAAAATGAGTAATACAATCAATGTAAATACGGAAGCTAAAGAGCAAGGTAGAGATATGCAAACTCCTATCGACGACTCCAGTATTTTTACCAAGGTATCGAGAAGTACGCAAGCTTTCCCCTAGTCCTCGTTGGAGCCCCTCACAAGAAATCCCTCGCAAGGGCCAAGCTCCCGGTCGGGTAACTCCATGAATAGCCTCGGGCCTTTCCCACGCACAAGTGGGTCTCCGATGTGCCTTTCGGCAAGCCTCTCCCGGATGCTCCCCACTGTCTTCACTATCAAGCTTTCGGCCGAAACGCCGCGGGCCTTGCTCCCTCTAGTACACGGTGGCGGCCACACCACAATCGTGGTTGGTGTGATCTCGCAAGACTACAAGCCCTCTGATGTACAATAATGGTATGCGCAAGCACCAAGTGGTAAGAGGTATGCAAACCTCACTAAACACTAGGCCTAAACCTAGAGCAAGCGCATAAACGGTGGTCTAATCAACATAAGCACTTCGCAAAGCACCTACGCTAATCACCTAATGAAACACTAAGCACTATGCAAGTGGAGATCACTAAAATAGTGTATCAACACCCTTGATATGTTCCCTCAGTTCCACACATCTCATTTGGCCGGTTGGGGGTTGTATTTATAAGCCCCACTGAGAAAGTAGTCGTTGGGGATGAAATTCCGCTTTTCTACTACTGACCAGACGCTCAGGTCATCCTGATTGGACATGTCCGGTCGTCCCGACCGTTAGAGCCGTGATCAACTGATCGGACACTGTCAACATCCGGTCACATGCCACCGGACACGTCCGATTGTAATTTTGCCGCTCTGGAAATTCTCTGTACTTGACCGGACTCTATTGTCTTGCGTCCGATCGATTTGCTTGTCCAGCGTCCGGTCGCTGCTGCCGCCGAGCCTCTTGATCGGGGCGTCCGGTCACTGTGCTGCCAGCGTTCGGTCACCTCTGTGAGCTCGTTTCTTCGTGATCTTGCGTCTGGCTTGGTTCCTATCTTCATGCTTGGACTTTGCTTAATATCTTGGATCTTCTCTTATGCTTCTAAGGTCTTGCTTAAGGTGTTGATCATCACGTCACCTTCGTCCAAGTCACGTCTTGCACCCTATTGAACTATAAAACAAACACTTGCAAATTCTTTAGTCCAATTTGGTTGTGTTGTTCATCAAACACCAAAATCCAAAGTAAATGGACATAGAGTCTATTTTCCTTACAAAGCTCATATACATGTATAGTACCCAGGGTACCATATAGTAATGCTATATAAAAAAATAATTTCTAATAAGAAAGTCATGCGTAACGCGTGGGGTATTCTTCTAGTTTATATGCCATTATCCCTTTATTCTTCTATATACTATATTCCACGATGGGGGAATAGTATTTTGCCCAAAAAAAAGTTACCACATTTATTCTGCCTAGAAATTATTGCGTTATCAGAAAGAAATAGAATTAAGACGCCCTATAAATGTTCATAAATTACTAGCCCATTACGTGAAAAATAACCCAAAATGTATTTATATATTACATATATTTGTATATTGCACCAATACCATCATTATAAAAAACATGAAGATAAAATATCTTTGTTACATGCTCCACATTTTAAAAATCAGATTGACTTATTAGGAAGGATTCGAAGTTCCATTCAAGTCTTATTTTGATATCAAATATAACAGAAAAACAAACATGGTTATAATACAAACTGTGATAGATATAGTCATGTATCGTCCAAAAATACAAGCAATCCATCGACAAATTGAAGAAACGAATTAAAAAGGCAGAATAGTCATTTTGGTCCTGAAATATTACTGGAGACTCGGTTTTATCCCTAAACTTGCAAAACGGTCGTTTGAGTCCTCAAACTCTACTATTAGACTCAGTTTTATGTTAGAACTAAGAAGATGATCTGTTCAGTCCTCAAACTTTGTATTTTGAGCTCAATTTTATCCTAGAACTATAAAGATCATCATTTTAGTCTTCAAACTTTTCATTTTCTGTCTTTAAACTTTTATTTTCAAACTCAACTTTGTCTATCGTTCTATGTGGAACGCTATGCTGTTGCACCTGGTCAGCTTCAACACCACCAGCAATTGGAGATAAAAAAATAATATTCATTCAAAAACACTTTAGTGGCCATTTGTAAGTGCATCTAGCCCTTTAGTTGGTTTTGGTATATGAATACAAATGTTGAAAGTGTGATATCTGATTTGGTAGTTGGGACGATGCTAGAGACAATAGTACCTAACGATGATTGTCCATCTCAAATCACGAGTGGTGCCAAACAAAAGACGAAGTTGTGCCAAAATGATTTTGATAATTCATAGATAAAAGTTTTCTTTTTAGATAGACAAGATTGACTTGAAAAATAAAAGTTTAAAGACCAAAATGCACTTTGGTTGTTTATGGATGAAATTGAGCCCAAAATGCATAATTTGAGGACTGAAACGATCATCTTCGTAGTTCTAGGATAAAATTGAGCCTAATAATAGAGTTTGAGGACTAAAATAACCGTTTTAAAAGTTTAGAGATGAAACTGAGTTGCGAGTAATAATTCAGAGAACAAAACGGCTATTTTTCCAATTAAAAAATTTACGTATTCTCTCGTCCTGAACGATGTAACTAGCTATCACTTTGATGGGATAATGATGCTACTCACTCTACACCACCTGAAGGCGATGATTCGGTGTTGGACGACGTTCTATATCTATCAGGAATGACCGAGACGGATGTATAGAAAGAGAGAAAAGAAACATGACTAACGGCATTAACCTAGCTGGAAAACACTTCCCGAGTAAAAAAAAAATTATAGGTTTGACCAAATTTATAAAAAATATTAATATTAATATTTTTAAATAGGTTTACTATGATAAACATATTTTATAGTTAATATGATAATACTTTTTCAGCATCATATACTACTTCCTTGTACATTTGGTTAAACTTAAATTTGTTTGACTTCTCAAGAAGTGAAAATTCCATCCTTTTGGGATAGAGGGAGTAGTAGGAAAAGAAAGATATCAGCCATGTTTGGTGTAGCTTTCCTGAGAAGATGTACAAATAGATGAAAAGCACATTCAAAATAAGCTCTGATCTAAATTTTGTCTTTTATTACAAAGGATAAAGTATATTTTCAACCTCCAACTGATAGCATTCGATTTTCAACCTTGAACTATAAAATCGGGTAATATACTCCCTCCAACTGTCAAAACCGGACAAATGTAGCCCTTCGACTGTTTTCAAAAGGTGGTTTTTTATTTTCTAAAACTAATTAAAAACTGACTTGATCTCTAAAAATTCATAATAATTTATATTAAATCATAAAAGTATATATGAAACTAGTTCTATTTTTATTTTAAAATATCATCTATATGTTGATGCTGTATTTTAGAGTTTTTTTGGATCTTACTTCTTTAATAAATAGCAAGCATGATTACGAGCAATAAAGCGATAGGAAATGGAAAAAATCAATTCCAAATACCTATATATACGTCATAAACAAGTAAATACATTTTTAGAAAAATAGTACTAGTTTCATATTTGCCTGATTTCAAATAAGTTATTAATTAATTTTAGATAGAAAATTAGTTTTTTTACAAAATAGAAAACCACTTTCTAAAACCAGCACGATGACCAAATTTGTTTGGTTTTGACAATTGTAGGCTGGTCATAAACTGGTTTCATATTTTTAGGATAAAAATCAGACTAACGTGCAAGTTTGAGGGTGAAAAATATACTTTACCCTAATACAAATGGAAATAGGAGCTGTGGGGAGAAATGTGGCTAGAAAAAGTTGAAAAAGCATACTCTATCATTCTAGTTTTAGCTTATTTTTATCATAAATAACATATATGTTGTACCAAAAAACCCAAGGCTCAAAGTTGAAACAACAACTTAACATCCGTAGAGTTGATGATTAAACTGCCACAACTCAATGCTACAGAAATGACTTTTAGCAACATCTCCATTTTAGGGTAGAGGCGGCTCTATCAAAATCTACCTCTAAAAATAGTTTCTTAGCTGGCTTGCATCTAGAAATTGATTTTTAGAGCTGGTTGAGCTGCCTCTAGAAATGCTATCTATTTTTTTTTTGGGGGTGGATCGACTTTCTAGCCACCTCTAGAAATGGGGGTATTTTTAGAGGCGGCTGGAATTTTAGGCGTCTCTAGAAATAGATTTAGAGATGGCTGACAATTTGAACCATCTCTAAAAATAAGTGCAACACAGTAAAATTCACAAACAAAATGTGAACAAGTCAGATAAAGACAAACTTTATACCAAAGTTATAGGGCTCCAAGAAATCTACAACTTTGCAGTTTATGACTTGTCCATTTGAAATCATTTAAGGCCCTAAATTTATGTTTAAATTGTTCATAATTTGAAATTATTTTTTTAAAAATCAAATGACCTTAGATGGAGAAACTATCTAAACTAAAGTTATAGTAATCAAAGGGAGTTGCAACTTTGTAGTTTACTACTTTTTATTTGAACCATTCAGTTCCCAAAAATTCAATTTTAAGTTTTCAAATTTTCAAATTTATTTTTTTAATTTCTTGAAGTACTTTGGATGGAAAAAATGACCTAAACCAAAGTTATAGTACTCGAAGGGATATGAAATTTATTTATTTTTTATTTCTTGTAGTTTACTACTTTTATTTTTAAACCATTTAAGACCAGAAAGTATATTTTAAGATAAATAATTTCCAAATACATTTTTTTTAAAAAAATTGAAATGACCTCAAATGAAGAAATGACCTACACCAAAGTTATAGTACTAAAAACATCTAAAATTTTTCTAGTTCAAAGTTGTGTAATTTGAATTCTTTAAAGGACTTAAATATGCATTACAATATTTTGAAAAGTCAATACAAAAGGAATATATCCACACCACCACAAAAAAAGGTTAAAGGGTTTACATAGATTATCTATCATAGTAGCAAGTGGATAATTAGACACAAATTTAGATTTACTTGAGATCTCGTTCTTAATGGTATATGTAGGTAATTTAAATATAGATGTATGGTTTACTTTATGTTGCTTTACACAATCACAAAAGGAGGGTAGTTATTTAGATAATAGACTAGGTCCGTCGATATTATTATCAATGGTAATTAGAGTAGGTCGAATTGATGGACATATGTTTCTAATTTTTATGAGAATTTCTAGGATTTTTTTCTTTAGTGGGTTTATGAGGATTAATGTGGAAGCTCCACTAAGAACTTTTAATTAGAATTCTTAGGATTTATCTTCTTTTTTAGCATGATATATAGTTAAAATTTAAGCTTAAGTTATATAAATTCTTATTGCATCCCATTCTATGACATAATGAATCTAAATTTTAGTTTTTAGCTTTTGATCTAGTTGTTGGAATATTTTATTCACATGTTAGTTAAACTCTAGTACCTATTCTATATTCTATTCAAAATTTTTATTTTTTTTATTTAAATAAGATTGGAGGTCATAGGCTACTCGTTCTTAGAGTGACATAAATAATTATTTTGGCTTGCACCATCGTATTCAAGAGGTTGAATTGTTATATCAAGTAAATATATATAGCATACTTTGTGGATATTTAATTATTTTTCATAGTAGCTTACATTAGTATTTACATGTATATTTGAGAGATATTTTTGTGTATTTCTATAACAGGCGAGGTGGATAATTTAGATACGAATTAAAAGATGTTCCTTTATATTATATTTCATAATGGCATATATTCGTAATTTGAATGAAAACTTAAGGATAACATTTCATTATCTTTCGTATTGCCAGACATTAGATAATTTATAAAAAAAATTAGGAGTTTATTTTAAATTATCTTTTATAATGACATTGGAAGATAATTAGATACAAATTTAGTGGGATATTTTGAATTATCTTTCATAATGGTAGAAGTGGATAATTTAGATATAAATTTAGAGGCTTAGTAATTTTAGGTACAAATTTAGGGGGTTATGTTGAATTATCTTTTATAATATCAAAGGTGGGTAATATTTTGACATCGGATGTCTATTTACTAGTAACTCATATATATATATCGACATGTATTTGGCTCTATGCTTGTGACCAGTATGTATCAAAGATTTAATATAATCTATCTTTGAAATCTAGTGATTTGATGATGTGATGCTTTCTCTGTAAAATAAAGTTGATTTATAAAATTATTTGTATTGAATTAGTATTATTATTTATCAAATAGTTTTGTCAACAGTTAAATTGCCACCGAGGGCATCTTCTAAACATGCTATGAAAACGGTTTCGTCAACATACAAACTGTCAGGAAAGGTTCTAACTGTCGGCGGCAAAGGTTTAACTGTCGGTAAAAGTTTTAACGGTCGGCGTAGGTATACCATTTAGCTACATTATAATTGTCGACGATTCTTTTAACTGTCAGCAAAACTTTCGCCGCCTGCTTCTACCGTGACTGTTTCTAAACTGTCGGCAAACCTTTTGGTGGAGGTTATCTGTCGGGAAAGGTACCCTTTGTCTACTTTAAAAAGTATCGGCAAAGGTAGGTCGTGTTATAGTGAATTTAGATAAAAATTTAAAGTGTTACTTTATATATTTTCATTATAGAGACGTGGATATTTTTTTATATAATAGATTAGCTATTATTGATAATAATGATTAGTCTACCAGACAGAAGGGCAGTTATTTCTAATTATTATGAGAATTTGTAGGATTTTTTTCTAACACGTCTTGTGTGAATTAATATGAAGATTTTGTTGGAGCCTCTGATAGGCAGTAGTAAGATACTAAGATACTAGCCGGAGAATTGTGCCAACCACTTCACTAGTTCGACATAAATGGTTATACTTGTGACACAGGATACAATGCAAGCTGTCAAGCATGAAGGCAATGATCAAATTCAATTTTAAGAGAACATATTTCACAGGACAACCATCAAGGCAAGGATTTGGAGTCGCTGGAAGCTATGGTGTGTATTCAATTCCTGCGGTGAGATAGATAGATGTATAGCCCAACTTGGTCTGGTCGCATGAGCTTGGTCTTCTCAAACCAGCTTGTAGGTTAGGACAAATCAGTGACCAACGTACAGAAGCTTTGTGAGAAAGCTCCATGGGTCGCATATAAGCCCGTTTAAATGTGATCTGATCTTGTACAGTTGTACGAGCTCTCAAGGACGAACAGTTTGATCCAAAACATGCAAGTTGCTCGATATGAATGTCGTTGCCTGTAAGCAACAAGTTGCCACCTAGAAAAAGGGCAATCTCCATTTACTCCCCCGGTCCAGGACAATCGTAGATCTCAGAACTCATGTAAAGATTTCTAGACAACGTGAGATCAGCATCATAGTAATAGTAATTCACCGTAGAATAATTGGTCATGTAGTCGTTTTCGTGCTGAGCTGTTCAGTGGAGGCTGATGGTTGTGAAAACTTTTTTACATCTGCGATGCTGCTCCTTTTCCTTATATTTCGCTGTTGTTATGTTTTGTCTTGTAAAATTTTTACTTTTCTTTTAATAAATTAGCTCGGTAAAACCCTTGCTGACTTCTCAAGGGAAAAAAAAAAGATCTTGGGTTTCTTCAGCCTTCAACATATATAAGATAACTCGTCACTATCTTGAGCCACTTATATGCTTAGATTTAACGACGACGATCATATACCACTTGGGGGAAATTTCTCATTAATTTTAACTTTAGGTAAATGCATGCAACATGCCAACATTGTTTAAGGTCCAATGGAAATCATACTCCCTCCATTTTAAAATATATGAGTTTCATCCTAAGTTAATTTTCTACTTTGATCAAGTTTACTGTAATAAAAAAGATATTAACATCCACAACACCAAACACCAACAAATGCACATCAAGACACATTTAATTTAATGATGAATTTAATGAAACTATTTTGATATAGATACACTTGCGTATACGGGGCCGTTTTATGGCTCTAGGAGTGGCTCTGGTTCCGGCTCTTGTAGGAGCTGTACGGAACGTCAATATAGAAGCCAGAGTTGTTTTATACTATAGGAGAAGGACCTAGGATTTATAGATTCTTCGAAAAAGCTAGAGCTAGAACTGTTTTTTGGAGGTTGTTGTAGAATTCTATGAAAAAACCCTAAATTTAGTCAAAACTAGAGAAATTTAATAACTTCTGATAAAATTGAAACCTCTTATATTTTGAAAAGCATGGAGTATGTCATACTCTGTAGTAGGAATGAGGCTTCTCTGTAGTTGTTCCTCTGCATTTAAGTCATTGGCAAGTGAATCTAATTGAAATCAGACCCACCTGTCACTGACTCAACTGCAGCGGGGCAACTTTAGAGGAACTGGTTCTAATAAGGTAGAGCCATAGATGTTTTCACAGTCTATTATAGGCCCTTTTTTGAAACCTATTATAGGGCCTTGTTTAGATTCAAGAAAATTTCAACCTGATGAATAGTAGCACTTTCGTCTTATTTGGTAAATATTATCCAATCGTGGACCAACTAAGCTCAAAAGATTCATCTCGTGATTTCCAACTAAACTGTGCAATTAGTTATTTTTTTTACCTACATTTAATACTCCATGCAAGCGTCTAAAAATTGATGTGATGGAGAGAGAGTGAAAAAACTTGGAACTTTGAAGGGAACTAAACAAGGCCTAGGCCTTGGTTTGACACCAGGCAAACATGACCTGCATTTCAAATCATTCTCAGGCATTAGATTTTGACTGCTTGGGATCAGATCTACTGTTTGGCCAAAGTTACCTAGCCAGGGTTCAATCTAAACGTCGTCTTCATGATCATCATGTCTATATCTATACCTAATGATAAAAAGGCAAAGTTTTTGGCTATTTTTTCGTCCATCTTCCCCTAACTATCGGTAGTCGAGAGTTTCTTCCATCTAAACTTATATGACCCTAAATAGTTAGGACAAATAGATTTCTCCAAGCTTGAATAAACTTAATAGAAGAGGAATCCTAATTCAAATAAAAAATAAATTAGACAAAATCTCATTTTACTTACTTCCCATAATATAATATGTCCAGCCAATTTTTTTTTTTTTTGTCCACCTTCCTAATACAAATAGTTCGATGCTTGGTAACTTGAATAGGAATAGTATCCCCTAACTCCGTAAATGTAGATACGGCTTCGACACAGGTTTGAACTAATCTAGATAGCTATAGGAATCTAATCCAAATATATCACTCCCAATCCTAATTTATATTGCCAAAATACCCTCAATTTCTCGTCCGTTGGTCAAATTTTCTTATCTATCTAGGTAGCTGGTCATACAGGGGCGCTAGATGAAGAGTTGGAGACCGACACAGGAAAGATTTTCTAAATCGAGTACCAATCGATATCAAAACGAGAGTATATGAACTAAGCAAAAACTAAATCGAAACCACGGGACCAAATCGAAACAAATCCAATGAGTTTGGCCCGTCGTCACGATAACAAATATCGATTTTCACCGGTTCCAGATGCTCTTCGTCTCTGAACCGTAGATAGGACTAACCATAAGAATTAAATATATAAGCCGCTGCACATCATTTAAAGAATTAAATTACTCAGCGAATCAAACGTTCAAAACTGCAACAAAGCCATCAGGCCAATCAACATCTCATTTCTTCCGTCTACCTTATTAGCGTAGAAAAGTTTCTTTGTATTTGTCTTTTTTTTTTCTTCGTCCCGTACGTGGGATTAGTTACGTATTTTTTTCACGGTCTTTTTTTTTGTATTCTATTGGATCCAATCTGTTCTTAACTTCCGTTTGATTTTTTTCTTTTTTTCTTTTTCACATATAGATATTAAAAAACAATAGATATAATAATATTATGAGCAGTTGAACCTTGATCTCCTTAGAAAATAGAGATTTACATTACTAAAGTTATTAATGCAATTTTCATTTGAAACAAAAACTATCTTATTATATAGTCTGACTCAATCGATGATCTAACTAATCAAATCGTGAACTACAATAGTCTAAATAAATGTGTCCTAAAATTGTGTGCATGTACTAATGTAAATCTCCGACGAGGACTACGATATGAAAAACCGAGAGTGGTCTCCCATCATAATAATAGATATTTCTCCAACCAACTTCTTGCCAGCTTTAATTAGATATTGGAATTACAATTTTTATATATCCACAAAAGAAGATGCATGTATAGTTTAAAATTAAAATGATATAGTATTAGCTTATATTATAAATGTCATAGTCATCATAAAATAAACTATAGCTCTAAAATTTTATAAAAAGAGTAAAACATAAATAGCTATGTATCATTCCTGTTCTCGTTTCTTTATAAAAATTTAATAGTTTTTTTCTTCTGTTGCAACGCATTGGTACATTTGCTAGTTATTACTTATTAGCCACGTTGGGAATATACATAATGCCGCATTTCAAGAGTTTACCGACACCATAGCACACGTATATATGCCTCAATATATGGCAACGTCACCTATATACACTACCGGAGGCGGCTTCTTTGCCGAGTGCCTGAGGCCGATATACACTCGGCAAAGCCTTTGCCGAGTGTTACACTCGGTAAAGGGCGCTCGGTAAATAGTTTATCGGTAAAGACCTCTTTGCCGAGTGCACTTTATCGGGCACTCGACAAAGGCTTTGCCGAGTGCCAATCCGACACTCGGCAAAGAAAAGTGGTCGTGATGGCGAGCGCCACCGTGACGACGGCTTTGCCGAGTGTCAAGGTCAAGCACTCGGCAAAGGTACCCGATTTGCTGAGCGTCATTGACTTAGACACTCAGCAAAGGTGGCCACTTTGCCAAGTGTCGCCGACAGGACACTCGGCAAAGTGGTGACCTTTGTCGAGTGGCTGGACTGTGGCACTCGGCAAATCTGTGATGTTTGCCGAGTGCAATGGCCATTGCACTCGGCAAAGCATGTTTCCAGATAGTTCCCAGATGGTCACTTTGCCGAGTGTCATGGCCATTACACTCAGCAAAGTGACTGAAAACAACCCTTTTTATTTGTTTTTTATATCCCATCCAAACAAACAGAAGATATATATAACAAACATCACCAACATCACATATATATCATCAACATCACATATATATCACTAACACCACATATATATCACAAACGTCACATATATATCACAAACGTCACATGTCTCACAATATATTACAAATAAGTTCACAAGCAATCCAAGTGCCTCATCATTGTCAACCACAATTGCAAATAGAAGTATCATTAACAACCACAAGTATCATCACTGATTTGGTGAAGGATTCACTGAAGCATGAGGATCGTTCGATGCTGTCGATTGATTCTGCACAAAGGAGAAGAGATTGCATGTGTGAGACAACATAAATATATACCATACATGAATAAAACTTTCATACTCCACTAGGTTTGATCGTAAGCATGAACATACAAACTAAAACATTTATACTCACAGGAGTAGAATAGTGAGGAGGTGGAGGTGGAGCGAATAGCGAAGGTGGTGGAGCTACACCCGTAGCGGCGCCAAGACTTTGCATATACTGAATAATCTCCGCCATCCTCCACTGCTCGGCCTCCCGCTCGGCCTCCACCATCTCCATCTTTGCCTGCATCTGCTCCCATATCCTCCTCTCTTGTTCCAGCTAGGCCTACAATATATTCACCCCTAATGTTACAATAATGCAAAGGAAAGGTATAAAAAAAACAATGAACGACGAATAAACCAGGAATAACCTCGAGTGCCTCCACCTGGTGGTGTGAAGTGTCCTTGCCGAGGTCGTATGGCGGGGCTCCTGCTCGTGTTGCTTGCTCGAATCTAGGAGAGACTAGGAGTAGCGGCCGAGTCGATTGCGCCGTCGCCAATCTAGTACCGCCCATGCTTCTTGCCTCCTCCCACCCTCATGACGACTTCTCCATCAAGGTCCTCGGTGCTCGGATCGTACTCTGACCCATGGACCTCCCTTGCCATCGATGTGTACTCACTGAGGCGGTTGTGGACGGTCGTATTGCTGTATGCCTCGGGCCATTCCTCCGGGTTGTAGTCGACGTCGGACGTTGCCTTGCCCTTGTGGGCCATAGCAAATGCCTTGAAGATGGAGCAAGGCTGGCAACCATGTGATGCCGACTGTGAGAAAAAATGCAAGATGATTAGAAATCATGCAGAATTGAGCGTTAGAATAAATAAATAAATTTGCGTACCCATGTTTCTACGTATCCGCTAAGGCTGCAACTGCCTTGATGGTGTGCTACTCCTGGCATCATCAAACGCCACTCTCGGCACAAGTTGTGCGTCTCCTCCCACTCGCGTGAGCACCACCTGTCCACCATCTGTTCCTAGCACTAGGGATGCGCGGAGCACCAATAAGGAATCATCTACCGACCATCAAGTACATGACATATCAGAAGATGAAATTAAGCCTACTTAATCTCAAAAGGAATCAGTATTAATGTTCTATATTTACCTGCAGGTACTGGTCCCAGGGTCAGCATCATGGATCTTGCGTCCCTTTTGGTGACCTTCATTCCAAGGACGGTCCCGTGGTAAGTTACGACGGCCTAGATACGTGCCTCGTAATGCATGTACACAATGAGTTTTTTTGCAACATTTGGTAGCCACCGCATCTGCCCTAGCCTCATGTTTGTCCTGGCATCTAAAGAAATCCTGCATACAAACATGATGTATCCATTCATTATTTCAAGAATGTATTGAGCAATGTAGTGCGAGGAAGACTTACCCACAGCTCTTGCTTCACCCGCTCCGCCTTGTTGTTGAATACCCTGCGGGCCCGATCTACAGCATTGGGGCGGCGGCATAGTGGTCAAACGAGTAGGCCGGCCCCGTCACTCTAGCGTACTTAACCAGGCCAGGGAAGTGCTCCTTGCACAGAAGACCGGGGATGCCATTGACTTGGCGTGTGTGACCACCTCCACTCGCCACAATCGTCTAGTTCCTACCCAAGTGATTAAGAAAAATTATTAGTTTCTATTTTGATTTTCAACATATCATATAAAGTAGTGATAACATCTAAAGTTACTTACTTTTCCCCCTCGGGTCGAATCAGCGGGCATCTCTCACGAGGATATCGGTCACTGAGGGAGGCTCGCTGGGACCTCACAAGTAGACGCTCGACGAACTAGAGGAAGCGGAACCCCCCTGCTGTTGCCTCATCCTTGTCGTCCTCATGCGCGTCCTCCCTGCGCCTTCTCGTCAGTCCTCCTGCGCATCCTCCTGTGTCTCCTTGGCATCCTCCTAGGGCACCTGCTCCTCCTCCTCCTCACACGACAGGGGTGGTAGGTGATGACTCCCTCCTACGGCTGCTCCTCCTCCTACTCTCCCTCAGGTGCAGCAGGTCCTTGTCCTTCGGTACAAGGACCTTAGCTTCCTCATCCCACCGCCCACCATCTTTGTTCAATCACCTACAATTAAAGAGAGTAAACCAATAAGCACAGATAAACAAGAAGTACTTAGAAATAGATGCAAAATAAACAAAACATAATTATAAAATAACATAGTATTACATGTATTAGAAATAATCTTTATGATCGGGATTAGCTGGATCATAAGTCTCATCATCACTATCAATCATGTCGAAATAATCAACACTATCCGAATGAGCAATGTTGTCATTGTCATTGTCTAAATGTAATCGCTCAAGCATTTGTAAGTCCTTCACATTTTGCACCTCATCTCCAGCATCCTCTTCAATAACCGTTTCATTTTCTACTTCTATTCTGATCGTTTCGGTTAAGTCTATCTTAAACCTCCCTTCTAGTCCCTCTTCTTGAAAGAACTCTCCGTCATATGTGTTTGGGTCTAAGTTGTAATCTTCATCATTTGGGACAGGCACTTTACCGTGTGGCGATACCCTGTGGACAATATCCCAACCCTTAAGATGCCTTATGGTTTGACACGCATATGGGAGATAATAAACTTGCGTGGCCTATTGGACCACAATATAGACATTGTCTCCTGGTAAGACGGAATCATGTCAAATTTCGACTAGCCCAAGATTAGAATATGTCTGTCTCATTACTTCAGGATCAAACCAATGGCATTTGAATATGATGGGATTAAAAGGTTTGGAACCATGAAACTTGAGTTCGTATATTTCTTCAATTCTTCCATAATACTCGACGTCATCAACGTCGAGGCGTAAAAACTCCGGAACTTGTGGTTCTTCAATTGGGCCGACTCTGCTCATAGTTTGTTGTGCAAAAGTGATATCCATTCACGTCATAACCAGAAAATGACCTGACCCTATAGGCAAAGCCATCGACAACCTGTCTCAACTCGGCACGCATAGATGCATCCCTCTAGCCCTGCAAGCTCAAGCAGGATACATCGTTATATTATTCGCATGTACGATTAACTTGGAATGTCAAACTAAGTACGAGCTAAATTGGACGGTACCTTCCGTTTGAACCAAGAAATGAAATTAGGCATTCCATTTCCCGCACCCTGTCTAAGAAGGGTATCTACCTGCTGCGGGGTAGGATCTCTTGATTGACGCCAAAATTCATGAAGAAATTCCCTGTACCAACGAGAAACAAGGGGTTGGATGCAGAATAGTGACGGTGTATTTAACAAGTTCGTTGAGAACTTACTGCATGTACTGGCGCCACTTCATCAAGGTTGGTCAACACGTATAGCATGATATAGGCGCCACTCTTCATGATTCAAGGTCTTGGGGGTCGATGCACTTGTGCTTCCGAGTTACCCTCAGAAAAGGCTAAGGTTCGATTCATTTTCTCCAGCATTGTAACGAGGGGGTGGATTATGCACGCTAGGGCAGGTTGTCACCATAGTATGTTGTTGTGAAGTTCGCCACCTCCTCCAGAATGTATGCCTCTACAATGGAAGCCTTGATTTTGCATTTATTTCTACTATTTCTTTCGAAGAACCTTTAGACATCTCTCGATTGGATAGCACCAATAGCCCTGCATGGCCCCCCCCCATTCGTGCCTCATACAGGAGGTGCAAAATCAAATGCTACATCGGATTGATGAAGCTAGGTGGAAAGATCTTCTCCAACTTACAGAGCAACACATGTGCCATTCTTTCCAAGTCAGCAATCACTGGTCCGAGATAACTCCTTGGCACAAACTGACGAAAAGAAATAGCTCAACTCTGCCAGCACTAGCTAGACATGCTCAAGGACATAGCCTCGAACCATCGTCGGAAGAAGCCGCTCAATCCATATGTGGTACTCATGACTCTTCATCCATAAGACTCGCATAGTAGATAAGTTCACTCCCCTCCTCAGATTAGCTGCATACCCTATCAGGGAACATTAACGTCTGCTTCTATTCTAGTACTTCCCTCCTTTGGGGCTTGCTCAAGACAAAATCGGCCTTAGGCCTTCTCTATGTCTTGCCATGACTAGAAGGCTTCATATGTTGGTTTAGTCTATCGCATAACGTTGTCAGATCCACTCTAGCCTTAATATTGTCCTTTGACTTATCAGGAATGTCCATGATTAGTTGCCCAAAGTGCCTCAGCGACATTCTTTTCAGTGTGCATTACATCAATGTTGTGTGGAAGGAGAAGGTCATTAAAATAGGGGAGCCGAGTCAAGCCCGACTTATGAGTCCACATATGTTGCTCTCCATATCCGACAAAACCACCTTCTGGATTGACCACGAGACCATCTATTTATTCATGAACCAGTGGCACCTAGTCATTATCTATGGTGCAGGGTCTGTCACAACGACACCTTTCAGTAAAGTTCTTGATGTCTCGTCTGAATGCATGGTCAAGAGGGAGGAATTGCCGAATGTTTGTCGAATGATGAATACTTACCACCCTTCTGCAACCAAATGAACCTCAGACCTTCCTTGCATACTGGACATGGAAACTTCTCGTGTACACACCAGGCGCAGAATATCCCATACGCCAGGAAGTCATGCAGGGAGTAGTGGTACCAAACATGCATTTTGAAGTTTTTCTTTGTAGCTCGGTCGTATGTCCATACCCCTTCATCCCAAGCACGGACCAATTCATCAATCATAGGCTCCTATGAACACACCCATATTATTCCTCGAGTGTCTAGGAATTATCAACAACAAGAATACTGATATGTTGTTGAAAGCATACGCCGAGGGGGAGATTGAGGGTGATAACGAACACTGGGCCAGCATGTGTATGGGGTAGCCATCATTCCATAAGGATTGAACCCATCTGTTGCTAGTGCAACATGTACATTATGAGCCTCTTTAGCTTTCTCACGATGAATGCCATCAAAGTGGGTCCATGCTTCACCATCGGATGCATGTACCATCCTATCAGGATTGTATCGTTTGCTATTTTTGTGTCATGTCATCTGTTTCATGGATTCCTCGGTCATGTATAGCCATTGGATCTTCGGTATGAACGGAAGGTGCTGTAGGATTGTCACAGGAATCTCAAGCTACCTCTTCTGGCCATCACCAGAATCTACCTCCAGGAACCTAGAGGATTTACACTTTGGACAGTACTTTGCTTCCACGTATTCTTTCCTAAATAGGACGCTACCCTTTCGGGCAAGCATGTATCTGCTCATACGGCATCTTAAGTGCATGAAGGAGTTTCTGTGACTCGTGCATGCTCTTTGGCAGAAGGTGACCCTCCGGAAGTAGGCTACCAATAACTGTCAACATACCATCGAAGGCATCTCGACTCAGGCTATACTAGGACTTTAACGCCATTATGCGTCCAATGGCATCCAGTTGAGAAACCTTTGTCTAGCTATGAAGGGGTTTCTGTGCCGCGGCAAACATGTCGTAGAACGCCTTTGCGGTTGCCTCTGGTTCCTCCTCCGTACGTCGTTCAGCAAACTGTGCCTCGTGATAGTCATTTAACATGTCTACTACCCCAGCATCAGCATCATAATCCTCGATGCGTGGTCTCACCACCTCCTCTCTCATACGATCGGCTTCACCATGGTAGACCCATCGGGTATAGTCTGCCATAAATCCATTCTTCCAAAGATGTTCCCCCATGACCTTCTTCGTTTGTCTTTTCCTGTTTGCACATTTGCTGCAGGGACAACAAATTTTACTCGCTCCTTTAGCAGCCACGCCAAATGCCCGTTCCAAGAAAGCATCGATCTTGTCGATCCATTAATTGGTGACCTAACCCTGACTTGCGTGGCTCGTGTACATCCACTCACGGTCCTCCATCCTCTAACATATATAGCGACGAGTAATACAAACATCAATTGCATCTACACGACGTTCCTACTATCTAATAGGTGAGGATAGGTCCTAATCCCACGTGAGGATGCGTATGTGGGGTTAGTTTCCATGCTCTACTCCTATCCGAGACAGAATTTTGGCAGCACCTCCCCGCTGTTCTTCAAATACACGTCCTGCCAGGGAGAGTGTGTATCCGGAGAACAACAGGGAGATGATGCCAAAACTCTGTCTCGGATCGGAGCAGACCATGGAAACTAACCCCACCTACGCATCCGTGGGCTGTCCAAAAAACGTGGACAATTCAAAACAGATACGGTTTTAGATATGGAAATATCCACATATTTCCAATAGTATCTTTTTCGAATGGGAGACGCCTAACTGGGTTATGTGATCTACGACCATGATACGGAAAGAGGGGTTATACCTAGGGTGGCTGGTGGAGTCAGGCTAGCGGAGCCATGGCGGGTCAGGTGTAGTGGCGAGGTGACGCTGGTGCAGGCAGACCCACAGTGGCGAGGAAGGCGATCGGAGTCGCCGAGGTACTCTGGCTCTACTCCGACGGGCTCTTCTCTACAAAAAAAAGAAATATAAAACTGTCAATATAAAATTTCGGCAGCACCTACCCTGCACGGTGAGGTTTCCAAAACCTACAAGAAAACCAACGGCACGATGGCCGACATGCACATATATATGAACGGCGCGATGGCCGACATGCACAAGACTATATCCAACCACATTATATATAACAATGTGACAACCACTCCTACGACTACCACCACTTCCACTCTACCACCACTACTACCGCAACTACTAGTAATACTACGACGACGACGACTGGTAGGGCATACCTAGTGGGCATCGTAGGGCGGCGGTGGTGAAGGGGCCAGGGCGCCGGTGGACAAGGCGACGGCTGGGGAAGCATCGGGGACGACAGCGGCAAGGGACTGCGGTCTGGCGCTGGCGCGGGCGGGACAGCGGCGGGGCTAGGGGCCTCCTTCTTCTTCCTCCTTCCTCCTTCTTCCTCCCCCTCCTTCTTCCTCCTTCTTCCTCCTGTCCTCCTCTTTTTCTCCTCCTTCGGCGGCGCGGGCGGGCGCGGGCGGCGGCGGCGGTGCTGGCGCGGGCATGCGTGTGTGCGTGCGTGCGATGTGTGGGCCGGCTGGGCCGGGAGGTTAAATCCCCTCTTTACCGAGTGCCTCCGATCTGGCACTCGGCAAAGTTTTTTTATTTTTTTAATTCTTTGCCGAGTGCCACCTGACTAGGCACTCGGCAAAGAAGGTTTTTTTATTTTTTTAAAAAAATCTTTACCGAGTGCCATAGGTCCTGACACTCGGCAAAGAGACTCCTTTGCCGAGTGTCTTCTCCTAACACTCGGTAAAGAGGCTCCTTTGCCGAGTGTCATTTTTTGACACTCAGTAAACCATTTTTTTTTTCATTTTTGACCTCTAAACTTTTTTTGCAGTCCTCAAACAATACCTGGTATTCCATATTTCAATGTGGCACATTTCTCGGACTTTTTCTATATTTCTTTAATTTATTTCATTTAATTAAATTTTCTTGGATAATTCAAATTATAACCGCTAGTCATTCAAATAATGAAAAAATGATATTCATATTATTTAGTATAATGTGAGGCCGTATCCAGGAACAGACTACCAATTTCGAACATCTTGTTCACGAAACATGACCACGAACTTGCGGTCGAGTTGTTTTTAAATTCTATAAAAAGCAAACGAAGTCCGAAAATCATGAAACTTGTCAAGGTGTCAAGATATCATATGTGGAGGCTGTGATAAAAAAATGAGGAGATTTCGCACAAGTTGTCACGTACGATGCTTGCAAACCGAAGTCGGCCTCTTCACGAAATCAATTCCGTGAAGAGGCCGACTTCGGTTTGCAAGCATCGTACGTGACAACTTGTGCGAAACCTAATCAATTTTTTATCACAACCTCCACATATGATATCTTGACATCTTGACAAGTTTCATGATTTTCGGACTTCGTTTGCTTTTATAGAATTTAAAAACAACTCGACCGCAAGTTGGCGGTCATGTTTCGTGAACAAGATGTTCGAAATTGGTGGTCTGTTCCTGGATACGGCCTCACATTATACTAAATAACATGAATATCATTTTTCCATTTATTTTTTTATTATTCGAATGACTAGCAGTTATAATTTAAATTATCCAAGAAAATTCAATTAAATGAAATAAATTAAAGAAATATAGAAAAAGTCCGAGAAATGTGCCACATTGGAACATAGAGTACCAGGTATTGTCTGAGGACTGCAGAAAAAGTTTGGAGATCAAAAGTGAAAAAAAAATGGTTTACCGAGTGTCAAAATATGACACTCGGCAAAGGAGCCTCTTTGCCGAGTGCCAGGAGAAGACACTCGGCAAAGGATTAACGGCGGCTGTCGGCCGTTAACGGCAGCGGCCCTTTGCCGAGTGTTATTGTTTGACACTCGACAAACCTGGCCTTTGCCGAGTGTTATTCTTTACCAAATGTTCAGCACTCGGCAAATCACCTTTTTGTCGAGTGCCATTTGTTTGCCGAGTGCTTTCTCTCTGACACTCGGCAAACAACCTCTTTACCAAGTGCCTGATAAAAAACACTTGGCAAAGTCTGAGACATTCGGCAAAGAAACCGTCTCCAGGTAGTGATATTCTGACCGCACATGCGGCATCTTCCGCTAGTCTGAAACACCCGGAAAATGGAAAAGTAAACGCATACGTGGTTGATCGAGAATGCATTCTTTACACAACAATCACAAACTCGACCATAACCACACGTACAAGCACTACGAGGAGATCGATCAGGATCAGAAGCACTCCTAATTTTTCCAAAGAATACTTGGCTAGCATTATGGACATTGCCATCTCCACACACACAAAACCAACAACCACAACAACGTGGACACTGCTGCATTCATACACACACGCTACCCTACCCTACCCCGTTGATATACACGATCTCGTTATCACGGCAACTGTTGGCGTTTGATCCGTTTGTCACACGAGGGCCGATCGAGAGGCCCGCATGGTGGTGGTGGTGGTGGTGGTGCCCTAGCTGCTTTCCCCGGTCCTTGCTGCGGCACTGACCTGAAAATCTGAGGGCGACTCGACGAAATCTGAGGACCAATACGACTACTGGTGGCAGGCTTTGCTGGACAGGGCATGTCCTACGATCTCCATTTGTGTGCACGTCCATCAATCCGTCCTTTCATTTTCCTTTTTGGATTGGAAATGTGCAGCTATGTGTGGTCAGGCCTCATAATCGTCTCGGCTTGGCCGTCGGCTGTGCCTGCCTATATATGGCGCGCGGCGCATGTGTTTCGCTGTGGCTTAGTGGCCGGGCTAGTAGCTTTGACGATCTGAAAGGAAACAAGGAAATGGACTCATCATCACTGAGCCATCGTCGCACGAATCTCGGGGCCGGCGTGATCTACATGGACCCGGCCGAAGGATCATGGATGAATGGATCGATAGATGTAACCGGTGATGCTGCCATGCATGCCAACCGGCGTGCGCACCCCGGTCGTTCGCGGCGGCGTCGGCGTGGGGACGCGAGAGCGAGGGCTCCCGAGGCGGCACCTTGCCGCCCGGGGACACGAGTGGTGACGCATGGGGCAGGCAGGTGTGCCGCGAGTCGGGTCCCCAGGCGGCATCAGTGGAGGGAAGATTTCCTGGCGACCCCTCTGCAGCCAAGTGCACGGCCTTAGCTGTCATCGGCGCTGGTCAACTTGAGAACAGAACCCTGATGAGCTGATCCATCTTGCTTCTTCTTTTCTGTTTTGTATGTGTTCTCCTTGGTTTTTAAACCTAGGGACGACACTACCCGGCCCCTCCCGTTCCATTAAAAAAACATAGGATGCCCATGAGCTGATTCAAGCTTATTTTGCATCTTTGGAATAGAGCTAAGGCCGGGCGATTTTATATCCCAGTTTCCAAGACTCTCAGAGGTTGAAAACAATGTAGACAAGTTTCATCCCATTAAACTTTTATCATCTCTCTCTTCATTTTTACTATGTCATGTCAGCTTATTTAATGTTCATGAAACCCTCACTGAGACTTGTCTAATAATAAGTTCTGGCTAGCTGTAACGGCCAAGAATCCTAAATCCTCAGGATTTGTCCAAGCCAGAGGTTAGGTCTATGGTTAGGCTTACACTATTTTGCTCCCGTCGCATAGCATCTGTGGAAGGACAGGAAAGCACAGTTGTTTCTTAATGATGCATCATCCTTGTGGTAGGTGTTGGATAGAATCAAAGCATAAAGAGCGCATCTAAGGGAGCAATTAACCGGGGGCCAAGCACTTAGGGAGAGCTTATGTGTCTAATAAGTGAGCCCTACACTTTTACGCTGCATCTAGGCCTGACAGCTAGCTACCGTCGATTAAGCAACGTGGCGTGGTGTTGCATTCGCACCTGTACGTGACTGCATCGCGTGGCCAATTGCACAGTGCATCCATCCATCCATGTCCACTTTCTCTGCGCGACTGCGCCTATATACAAATCTATATCCGCGGGAGTATTGGCGCTCATAGAAAGTCTTTGGCGCTCATAAAAAGTCTCATAGAAAATCTATTTTTAATTAAATTGCTCAAATCAAAGTCAAAATAACAATTTGGAACAGAAGGAATAGTTGACATATCACATATGAGTGCGATATCTTGCAGTGTCTGTGTTTCTACAATATCAACAAACTTCCCTGATTAAAAAAAATTCTTGAATGCCATCCAAAGATATATGATATATTTTTTTGAAAAAAAGGTATAGTAAAATAAATTCAAACAAAAAGGAACATATAAAGACATAAAGTACAGTAGGTAGAAACATAAATCCATATATTTGTTCCAACACATGCATGCATCTTTTGCAAACCAGCAAAGCCACGATAATCAGGCATCAGCTGCATCAATTAACTTTTGCAAACTCTGATGATGCAATACAAAGCCGAAGATACATAGTAAACATCACACTGCTCCGATCCGCTGCTACGTGGTACGCGACGGGAGAAGAATACAAACACGTAGGTAGCTAGGTACACCAAGCATGCATGACACACGCAGCTCTAGCTCTCTCTTATCCCACCTGAGGTCTTGAACAGAGCGAGCGAGCACACAGTACTCTCACACAGCGTGCGTGCGCACATATGCGTGCGTGGACGACGCACGGTGAGGTGTGAATGCACCTGACGGTCCGTCCCCGGCCGGCCGTCAGACGGTGTCGAACTCGTCGGCGGCGAGCGCGGGCTGGCTCTGCAGGCGGCGGAGCTTCAAGGATGAGAGCCTCTGTGTGTCCTTGGCAGCGGGGTCCTCCTCGAAGCGGATGTAGGTGTAGACCCAGGCTCCAGAGAGCGTGCCGATGACGGGGCCCAGAAAGTAGATCCAGAGTCCCGTGAAGACGTTGCTGGCCACCGCCGGCGCGAGCGTCCTCGCCGGGTTCATCGATCCGCCGGACACTGGCCTGCAAATGCCACTCGTTTCCCCCCGCGTCTTAGCTTAAATGTGTACAAGTGTGTCGGTGATGGCTCAGTGTGTGCTGCAGTTTCCTCGTGGGTTCTTACGTCTACTCTATTTACTAGCTAGGGTTTCTTATCGTCGTTTTGCATAAATAAGTCAGTGAAGGCAGGCTTTTGTAATGTTGTATATGTACTAGTTATTATGTAGACTGTAGAGCACGATAAGCTAGCTAGAAGTACTGTACTAGTGCCTAAAGAAAGCGATTATGACATGAGCTGATGACAGGGTAATTTCAGTTCAGCTTCAGCCGCCGAGGCTTGCATTGGGTGCAAGGTCACGACCTGTCGCAACCACAGTATCAGCTTGTAGGAGTACTACTACGTACATCAAGGTGATCCGAAATCTTTAAAGAAGCGGAAAAAAAATGGCGGCTCGATCGGTACGTAGCAAAGAACGTCATCAGCTTGGAAAGTCACCTCCTCGCTTGCCTTCCTAGCTACCGATCGAGGACCTGCTAGTGCTAGGCATGCAGGCGCGATTTCTTCAGTGTCACTACTGCTACTAGCTTACTAGCAAGCCTTCGTCGAAAGTCTACCATGTTTTAATTCCTCGCGAGAGTGCTAGCTACAGTCAGTCATGTCCTTGCTAATAGTACTGATAAGGTCAGTGTGATTGAGGATTTTGTCATCTGTGTGACTCGTTTTCGTTCATATTACCCTGCGAAGATGGACGTAATGCAAACCGCGGAACCGACTGCTAACCCGGCCAACTCACCCACCTGCAGCCAAACAAAGCAACCAAGCACGTCGTCAGGGCAATCGATGAACAGAGACCGATCAGCAGGGGAGCTAGAGCGGAGGAGATCGAGGCAGCAGCAGCAGGAGCAGGAGCAGTGCAGGCAAGCAACAGGCCGGGTACTCTACTCACCGCCCTGGAGTCCGTGGCGACGGCGCAGGTGACGAACATCATGTTGAAGGTGACGACGATCTCGATGACGAGCGCGTGCCAGTGCGGGCCCGACGGCGTGGTGGTGCCGATGACGGCGATGGGGTGGAGCACCGCCTTGAGCACAAACGCCGCGCACATCGCCCCCGTGAACTGCGCCGCCCAGTAGAACGGCACCTGCGGGCATGCGAATATACATACACATCACAAGCAAATTAACAAAAACCTCACGCCTTGAGCTCGCTCTTCGTTACCTTGAAAGCGGCACACACCTACACCTACCGCACGCGACGCGATTCGTTCGCCAAGCAAGGCCGTCGTCCATTATGCATCCAAAATCAAAATAAACCGCTCCTTTACGATGTGATGTGATGGGCACGATCGTCGGTGCACGGGGGCACCACGTCCGTCGAATCAGGCCGCCCGCCCGGGCCAGCCGGGCAGGGAGGCGGAGGCGCATGCATATGTGCTGCGTTTGGTTGGACACGTCGGAATATTCCGACGATGGAAAGGCTGTGGTGCTCGTCTCGGCGACACCTGCCTTGGCTGGCCGCGTGCACGCACGCGTGCGTGGTACGGTCCGGTGCGCGCGGACTTTGTAAGCATGCCACGCGAGACGCTAATAATTCCCCGGATTGGGCTTTAGAGCATGGCACCCAGCGGGCGAGGTCCCCGTACGTTCCAATCGCCCCGGCCGGATTATATATTCTTCCCAACATGACCCATGCCATGCCGTCTTTCTATCTCGGCAGGATCAGCCGGTGCACGGCCGGATTCGTGGCCGAAGGCAACGCTGCACATGCACGCACCCAACAACCTTCATTCAGGTCTTCGCCAAGCTAAGTACCATCAGTCCACCATCACCATCCTGGCCACCATGTTCTTGATGGCATGAATTACGTCTGATCAACCTTTCTAAGTACTAGTATAAAACAGCCGCGAGAATGTCAACCCCCTCTGGTTGCCATGCATTAGCGGAAGCATGTGCCATTAGCAGATCGAGCCTTAATCATATATACTACGAGCCAATCAGTTCTGCTACCAAGTAGCCCAATCATATGTACTCGAGATCAAGGCTTTCATGTCTGGAGGAGGTTGTTATTTTATCTGGTTCACATGTTGCACGAGCTCTCGGCGTGTTGCCTGCCAAATAATGCGTTTTGTTTTGGATCCTGGTGTATGCTGCCGGCTAGCTACCGACCTGACAGCTGACACCATGACTAGGAAAGTCTGATACCAATCGGCAATCGGAACAGATAAGCTGTTCACGAAGTATACTACACTTGTTTAAGCAACACTCTTGTTTACTGGATGTACTTCTCAACTTGTACTAATTAATACGGGAGCTGTTTTTATCATTGGCTGCTTCATGTGTCCAGTTGGCAGCTAATCCATCTGTCCGTGTCTGTATGCGGGAGCTGTTGTTAGTTTCTTCAAGTAGTTTATTTGTAGTATATAGGACGCACTCGCACATACAGAAGCTAGCGTTTATTTTTATTTATTTTTTTAAAAAAAAAGAAACCTATGCCGTGGGAATTGCCATGTAATCTTCATGTAAAAACCATCTCGGTAATTTATTGGCAGAGCTTTCTGCTGTCTCAACTATCTTATGCCCAGTTCAGGTCATAGAGCTAGTTGGTAGTTTACCTTTCTAGTTTTTCGTACGCTAGCCTCTTTCATGCTTTCTAGTTTTTGTTTGTCTAGCCAATCCATGCTGCTGGCCTTGAGTATTTGATTTATTTTCTTTTTGAAGAAATGCATAGCTCTTCTGTGCGTTCATGGAAAAGGTATATCGTAGCTACATCCTAATTCCTAACCTGCAATGGCTAGCTAGCCAAGTACAAAGGCTATGACAAACAACTAAGTCCTACTGAACTCACAGAATTAACAAATGGATGGAAATAGCGGACCCAACGAATTGAAAGAGATCGAGCTGCCGCGAAAAGAAATATGCATGATGCCTACACGCCAAAAGCTGCACTTCCGTTTGCAGGACGAACACGAAACTAATAAGAGAGCAGAGAAAAAGCAGGCAAATTAAATAAACCGGCCGATTATATTAATAAGAAGGTAAGGTACGTACCTGAATCCAGGGGAAATGCCGGAAGCATGCGAAGGAGAGCGTGACGGCGGGGTTCATGTGCGCACCGGAGATGTGGCCGGTGGCGTAGATCATGACGGTGACGATGAGCCCGCCGACCACCGACTGCCCCAGCTGCGAGATGCGCTTGTTGTCCTCGCCGTAGATGGACGCCGCCCCGCAGGTCACGAACACCAGCAGGAACGTCGCCACCACCTCCGAGATCACCTGCCATCCATATGTACGGGTTGTGTGTGCACGTACGTACGCGCAAGATGAGAGTCGTCAGTGTACGTTGTACATCGACCATAACCAGTCCGTGTTTATTACCACACGGCGGCCAGTCGTCGGTTAGTTGCCGAGCTAGCTAGCTAGCTTGCTTCAGCGCAAGGTAGCTAGCCAGACGCTGACAGGTGGAGCATCGCATCACATCGATCAGTTATTACGTACCTTCTTCCCAAGGTGCGGCGGGAAGATGTCGGCGATGGACTTGTCCGGGTAGAACAAGGTGGGGACGGCGGAGCCGCTCTGCACGGTGGAGAGGTCGTGGATCTCGTTCGAGTAGTTCACCCGCGAGTTGGTCCTCGACGTGGTGGAGGCAGCCATGATGGATCTAAGCTTAGCTTGATCAGCTGGATCGGCCGCTGGGAGACGCAAGCAGCAGGGTCACTGCGAGGAAGGATGCTGCTGGTGCGTGCTCGCTGCCTGCCTGCTCTCAGCTCCGCAGCGGGCGGGCAGGTATTTATAGATGGGTGGCGAGGGAAGGGCCGGGCGAGGCCGCGCGAGCCGTCCGCGTCCCGGGTCCGGTGGACGGGGACGGCAGGTGGTGGGCACTGCGAGGAAGCACAGCGCTGTGCGCTGCCTTTGCGCTTGTGGCTGCGGAGCGCGCGGGCCAGACGGATGGGTCGTCCGTGGGACCGTGGGAAGGAACTGGGATTGGGAGGGAGGCGGAGTGGTGGTCTAGTCTGGAACCGGCCGGGATGTGAGATCACAGGGAGACGGGAGCATGTGTCTTCCTAGGGTGGCTTGGACGTTGCTGAGCATCGCCGGTGTCGCATCGAACCGAGCCGCATGCTGTCAGGCCACGAAGGCACATTTAATTCGCATGCAAGCTAACCGAAGACTGCTCCAGTGTGGAGTTCGCTTTTTATCTGCGAAACTCGTACGAAACAATAAACAAAATACAGATCAGAGCGCTGCTCCTCCTGCTGCGTGGCAGCACGCGTGAAAACTATCTCTATACAGGAATCATGCTTCCAAAAGTGGACTAATGGATAGGGCCATGTCGCCCGTGAACCCGCTAGCCGTTAGATAGAGCGACAAAACAATCTGGTACGTCCGATACGGATCGGCTCGGGTCTCATACCCACTTCGTTCTCGACCCGAGGCATCGCGATGCTTCACGGGCCGCACGACGCGTTTCTCCGCTCACCTTTTCCTCCTCGTCCCCTCCGCCTGCTCTGCCGCCCCCATGCTCTCCACTCCGCCCTCCGCTTGCCGCGCCACCGGAGCGGGCTGGAATCGCGGTCACCGGCGAGCTGGCGAAGCGTAATGGCACGATGGCGAGCTGGTGCTGCCACCTGGCCCCCGACGCGGCAGGCTGGCGAGGCGGGGATCTGGTGGCGTGCCCTCGGCGCGGCGGCTCCCAGTCAAGGCGTGGGTACGGCCGGCCACGGAGTCGCCGGGGCGAGCGGCGACGCACAAGCCATCGGCTCAGCTCCCTTGGCACGGCAGGCCACCGACGCAGGTCTCTGCCACCGGCGAATTGGCGAGGCAGCGGGCTTCAGGCGCCATGGCGGCTCCTGGCGCGGCAGCGGGCTCCAGACGCTGCGGCATCCAGACACGGCACCGGCTCCCGGCACGGTGGCCCTAGCCTCATCCTGCTTGTGCTCAAACAAGTTGCTACATTTTCCTTGCTACTGCGAGGATTCTGGCCAGAGAAAAAAGAGGCAGTGGTCTTGGTTGATACCTGATAGACAAGATGAGAAGATTTGCTCATTCACTGTAGCTGATGGAGGTGCTTCGGGCTGCTTCAATGCGAGGGAGAATGATACAAGCTTGCTGAGATTATTAAGATGAATCTATTTTTCTGTACATACTCCTTGTCTTACATGTAGCAGCTATGTTCGCATTTTCGATCTGAGCTCATCAACATGGAGACTGGGAGATAAAAGAGGCAGATCCAGTGCCGGAGGCTCCCACATGAGTGAGGTCTGAGGAAGGGATCAACATGGAGACTCGGAAAGAAAAGCATAAATAAGCATGTAGCACGATTTGAAGGTCAATCATGACCTATACTCCTCAATTGGGTTCTAAAGTATAGCTTCGTCACATGTAAATTTAGTATGCAATAATATATCCGCCAATTGTAATTTTTATTATGCATATAATTGCAAAGAGTTAAATATACTCGTTGTATTAATATGTCAATAAAACTTTATCTGGTTTGGTCAGCCATGGAGAGAGGACAAGACCAATAAAACTGATGTTCCACTCTGTCTAAGTCCATCTAAGACAAAAAAAAAATATAACCCTAAGATGGCAGTAGAAAACCACCCTATTCCACCTTCTTTTACTTAATTAATATGGATAATTTTATCATGCCCCTAGATTCACTAAGCCCAGAGTATATGATGGTCCCATATTTATATTAGATCGTTGATCAAGTAAGAAAATTGATGTTTTCACATGTTTATTTGTACGCAAAATAGGACCATCTATAGTACAACGGGCACGTCCACTGGTCATACGCGGCAACGCCGCGCTCTTTTCTAGGATAGTATTTAATTGCTCTCGCGTTGAACCGTCTGTAAGCGTCGAACTGAAGATTTTTTCAGCACGGTTCGACTGCTCCAATGTGTAAATCGATTTTTCACCCTGTTTCTCTCTCCCCTCGGTTCGCTTCTGCATACACTGGAGCTTATGGCTTCCTGATGCAAGCATCAATTTGGGTATCCGTCAGGCTCGTTCTGGCTCACAATTTGGCTCGTTAAATAAATGAGTTGAAGTTCCAGCCAGCTCGTGAAAAAACTAAATCGAGCCGAGCCGAGATGGGCCAGCCACGAGTCACAAATATATTTCAATCCTACCGATGACTTGACATTTCATTTCAAATGATACTAGTACTCTGTGACAATAAATTTTGTCGGTTGTTTCTTTATATAAGTTTATTCATTCTAACTAGGACATTATTACCTTAGTTTTTTATGAAGCAATATTATATGATTCTTCTATAGAGGAAATTCAACCATTCAAGCGTTCTGGTGTAAGCTAAAATGACTATTTATACTAAGAGTGAAGTTCTTTATGGCATTATAGTAATTAAGAGTGAGTACTAGGACCTAGCTATAATCATTTTTAATAAAATATAAGAAGCCGTTCGGATCTTTTCATCTTCGAGGAATTAGAATCTACTTAATGGACTAGCCGATTTGGCTTAGATTTGACATTCCATAACTTTTCAAAGTTTACATATGAGCATATCTATAAAATTCATAAGGCGAGAGATAGAAATTCTATAAATCACTATACTATGTTTATACCCTGCAACTTATAACACGCTCTTCGGCTCACTCCTCTACAACAGAAATGCAACACAAAAGTAGCTTTCTCGTATGGCCAACAATAGTATACAAATATATTCCACATATAACTATATTAGCTTAATTAATGTGTGACTAAATTATGATTATTAGAATGAATTTTAATTCTAAGGATCCAAATAGGGCCTAAAAGGAAATTTTGAATGCAAAATATTTGAAGCACTATATTTTCAACCTAAAACATGTAAGCCAACTGGAGGTATTTAGGTATGGTGTGTTTGGCGCCTAACAATGGGAAAAAAACAGAGGTAGGGTGCTGTGATGCAAACGAATTGTTAGGCAGTAAATGGACATTGATAATGATATGGCCCTCGGACGTCCGTCCCGTGATTTCCGGTTTGGACGGGGCTCATCCTCATCCACTCGCCCGCGTCGCTTGCATGACTTCCCGTCCGGACCTCGTGGCTCATCCTCATCCACTAGCCCGCGTCATTCACACCGCTCTGTGCTGTGCGCCCCTGCTCGCAGTTGCAGGACAGATCTCTGCCTGCGCTGCTCGTCGGCACCGCCCCCGCCCGAGCCGTGCGCCCCCCGCCCGTACTCGCGCGTCCCGTCCCGGCTACACTCCATCCACCCACCACGACCACTACTGAGGTCCGTGCCACCGACGAGCTCCGCACCGACGAACTCCGTGCACTCCGTGGCATCGAGCTCCACAACGATGAGCTCCATTCGTCCAAGCAGCATGGTGTGACATTGCGCTTGCGCTAAAAGCGCATGTTGCAAGCTATGTTTCATAGTGTTTCATATGTTTTAAAGGTATGTTGTAATTGTTTCATGCTGATGTTGCAAAAGTAGATCGGGATGTTGCATATGTTGCAATGGTTGTAAACGTATGTTGCAAAAGTCTCTTTCCAATGTTTCATCTGTGTTTTTCAATGTATGCTTCAAGTGTGTTTTATCTGGATATTGCATACGTTTCACACATATGTTGCAAATGTTTTATCTGGATATTGCGAATATTTTGCAATGGTTTTCAAATGTTTTTCCAAGTGTGTTTTTACAAGTGTTTCAGAAGCATGTTTTAAGTGTTTCATCTGCCTTTAGATATATGTTGCAAGTGTTGCATCTCGATGTTTTAAAAGTAGATCGGGTATTGTATCTCCCTCGTCGGTGTCTTCTCCTCCGGCCTCCGAGTGCTAGTTGGGCATCCGCCGCCCCCTACTCCTCTTCCCGATGGTGACGTTCGGGGCGGCGTGGGAAATTTACACCAGAAGTAGATGGGGAGGGCGCAGGCGGTCCCCGTGCGGCATGCGCGTGCCGAAAAGCGGAGGGGGCACAGGCGGGAAGCGGGGATGGGGCTCGGGTGTCCGAACGGGGAGGCGCAGAGGGGGGCGCGGGCTCCTACATGCGCGCGGATGCCCGTGAATGGAGTAGCAGGCACCGGCGTCTGGATGCAGACGTCCGTCCGAACGTCCGGACCCTAGTAAGACCCGATGGACATTGGCCACACATAGTCGATCTACACACAGGGGTGAGTGGCGGTGGTGCGTGCCTTTGAGTAGTAGGGTGATCCAAGGTGTTCAATTTGACATCTTCCAAGTGACAAAACGATATACAATATTTCTCTTATTCTAATAGTACTCAATGGTCTAGATCAATGGAGACATCTCTACTATTTTGTTTTGAAAGGAAAAATCAATGCTTGGTAAAAACAGAAATGTACCCAATTATATTTTTTCATCCACTCTCCTTTGTCCAAAGTTTTAGACCGTTGTGCACGCGCATGACTAACGGCAGGCAATTCTTCGGACCACGCACGTTTGGTGAAACTCGCGTATTTTAGTCCGACAGCCGACCCTGTTGTCGGACGGCATTGGATCCCGTGAAAGTAGGGTTTCTGATTGGCCAAGGGTGTGTTTGATCTGAAGAGAAGGTGGATGGGATATGACTATCCATGAATTTCGGGATATTGATATTTATGTTGTCTGTTTGGTTGGATGGATAAGACGAGCCATTTTTCTGTTTGGTTGGATGGATGAGATTGCATGGGATGAGAATACTTGACTAATTATATCTATTATTTAAAAATAATAATAACTAATTATACCCTAATAAATATGCACCGACACTAATCTTGTCATTATAATCACTAATTAAAAATAAAATATGTTAATTAGCACTATACTACTCTAATTATCACACAAAACATGCGCTAATCAACATGTGGATATCCTCATCCGCTAGATTTTTGAGAGCCAGGATATCCAACATCTGCCCAGAATATTCCCTATTGTGGATATACAGGTTCAACTTATCCATCCAACCAAACATCATGTATCCATGAATATCCATGTTTCATCCATAGATATCAATGGAACCAAACACACCCCAAGATCATCGGTTTAAAACCTTTGTTCTGGCATAGGAGTGAGTGAGTGGCCTGACTTCCAACTACCTCCAAAGCCTCATTATTATATTTATATCCATCATAATCGATAGAAACAGATACTTTAAAAAAATATATTCTTCAACAACTTCTTTAATTAAATCTCTAAATATTAACATCCTATATTCTAATCTTTTTTGGTAGTCAAAGAAGTAGAGCGAGGCGGTACAAGATATAGAAAAAATATTAAAAGGGTAAAAAATATTGAGACTGGATTTTTTAATTAATAAATAATAATTTAAAGAGTGAGTTAAAAGATACTCTATGAGAAGTTATACAAAAGGCCCTACAGTTGTACAAAATGCCATATTTATAGACGCTCCAGTTGTACAAAAGGTCTGAGGTCGTTAGCTCGTTCTGAAACCCGTGTTTTTAACTCGGTCCAAACATGACACCCTGGTTGCCATCGTGCCCATGCTGGTCCGACTCGGTATTAGTATTACTGGGTGTGCTTGGCTATTCCTGGCACGTCGATCGAGCGACACGACATGGCACGTTAAATAGCATCGGCCGATGCTTGTCCAAGTGTCCTAAGGCTGTGAGGCAAGCTCCCTAGCTAGTAGGTCAACACTAGTCTCCAAGGACTAGGGATGAAAAATGAAAATGGATATCCGAATTATCCAACACTAGTCCATCAACTCGTGTTGTCGCACGAGTTAAAATCTTTGCAGTAAATATTTGTATTAATATTTACTCTTAAGTACCATGATGACATAGGGAATCATTTTAAGCCTACACTATGTCACTTAACATTAGTGGTAGAGCTTGATGTGAGATCTACGAGGGGTAGCATTGCTTGATGATATCAATATTAAAGCCTTATTATAATTGTTTATTACTTGAAAATAATCTCAAAGAGCAGGAAGATGTAGGCATCTATGATCTGTACTAACCTCCTGCCTGCACTATGCGTCATGTGCCATTGAAGTCTTGCTCGACTTTGCTTGTAGTTCGTATTTATTAGTGGGATTAGATTTCACTACCATCCGATAGATTTGTTTCTTGATTCTTTTGACCAAATCGGGAAGGTAGATTAGTTAGTTATAGGTATAGGTTGGACATACTCCATATGTGCTGTGATATAGTAGTGCATTCTAGTATAAAGGATTTGTAAAATAGATATAAAAATTTGTTAGGTACCTCGTCCTAATCACGCGGATGAATGTATTCTTTTACAAACAAAGTGTACATGTGTGACTTTTGTATTCTTTCTTAAGTTATCTTACAATCTCTAGAATCCACTGTGTTATAGGACTGGGGGAGTATTTTTTTGGTTAGTGACAATATTTTTTAGGGATTATTGTGAGACTCTTGTTCACGTTTATTAATGGCAATGTCCCCACGATGAATACTTTGATATTTAAAGATCCTATTGGCAGCAGGTTCCACTGTGTTATCACAATATCTATTTTTAGTTATTTAGAAAATAGTATAGATTTTAGGCAACACTCTTAGCTACTTCAGTGACATATAAATCATTATAGCTTGGATAGCCACGATAAGGATGTTAAATTTATTGTACGAAATAAATTAAATATTTTGTAGTACTATTGTTTTATAAACAAAGAACGCTTAAAATCAGAATATCAGTATTGATATGACATAATGTTATAATCAGTATATAATAAAATTATTTAAATAACAATGGTTATTCACTTAATTTCCGTAATAATTTATAGTATTATTCACACATAGATTTAGTGTTATTGTTATTTATTTTAAAAATAGGTTACTATATGGCATAATATTTTAGTCAACATATAATAAACTTATCTAAAGTGAAAAATGGTTACTAATTTATTTGCCATAATAAATTATATTAGTATTTCTCATATATTTAGTGATATTTTTATTTATTTTATAATAGTGAAGGTGGATAATTTAGATAATTCAAAAGTTTTTCTTTATATTGCCTTTGTTAGTGACTTATGTGGGTAATTTGCATACAAATTTATGAGCTATTTTGAATTATAGTTCATAAATGAGACATGTGCATAATTTAGATGAAAATTTGGAGAGTTAATTTCAGTTTACATGTGGTTGATGAAAATTTCCTCCTCGTTATTTGTATATATATAAAATATAAAACGGACCAATAGCACCCATGAATCTTGTTTGTTTGCCTCTCATATTTTATTAATTTATTCACATTATATCAGATTTTTTTATTAATAGATTAACTAACCGTGGATGTGATGGGTACTACAGATATGATAATTTATTTATTAACACATTACCGAGTGGGGTTGATTAGTAGGACTCATATGACAATTTGCATTGTTAACTAATTGTGAACATCGGTAATGTGATATTCTAATAATATATATTTTTGTTTTCTTAATACAAATATTTTATTAATTGTTACTGCTACATATATGATATTTGAATAATGCATTACCAAGTAACGTGATTAATAGGATTGAACTCATCTAATAATTTATTAACTATGTGAATGTTGGTAACGTGATGTTTTATTAATACATATGTTTTTTATTTTAAATACAAATATTTTATTAACTAACATCTTTACTGTATATATAATATTTTTGAGAATGCATCACCAAGTGACGTCATTAATAGGTGTGGCAGAACCACCCGAAATAGCACTCTTCTGGGAGCGCTCGTCTTCCACCAGACACTAAGCACCTCGAAAGCTAGCTACAACGGACGGTTCTGTCGAGCACACTCTAAGGGAGAACTCGAATAATCCATATTTTTCCTCTAGGATCTAATAATGAGAACGAGTTTACAATACTTAGTCCATTTCATACAACAAGAGTTCTTAGAAATACATTATTACAATACTAAATTCAGAGTGCCAAGTTTAATCAGTGGAATTACAATAAACATCTAATGGTAGAATACAAGGATTCATCTGTGCCCACCAGAAGAATCCTCCACACAAGAGCTACTCTTCAAACTGCACCTGCAACAGGGATAAATAAACCCTGAGTACACAATGTACTCGCAAGACTTACCCGACTAGTGGGAATAATTTTCCGACTCCAAAGAATATGATAAACTTTATGATTTGCTGGGTTTCCTTTTTGCTAAAAGTAATACTAGTAGTGAATTCTTATGTATGTTTATTATTAGCAGTCATGATTAGTTCATTATCTAACCATTCTATATAAGCACTTGTTCTAATTTCAAGCAAGAGTTGAGCAAACAAGTCTATTTCGTCATCTTTCATCTTCCAGTTCTTACTACAGTGCTAGACTATAGACAAGTCATACTAGATTACCCGATGATTTACAAATCAATGTGCCCAGCTGGGTACTCCGAAAAACACGCCCCGCTTGTACCACAGGCACAAGCAGGACTAACCCACCACTCTCCTGTTAAGGGGTCCAGATCCCCGTCCAAATTTGGACTCTAAGCCCCCACACATGAGTCACAGACTCAGTGCAGTGCTTAGACCTCCATCATCCCCGCCTCCAATTAGTCGGTCCAAAAAGAGCTAGAACATATGACAAGAGAGTAACGAGCCTTCCCTACTCCCATAAACAAATATGTGCTCAGTATAATAAGTCTGTGACTTGCCTAGAACCCAATGCAACGGGCACGCTGATGCTTGGAGTCTGAAGCTCGGTGCTTGACAGCAGTATCTGATCGAAGTACAGAGCAGAGGCAGGACCTACTTATATTCAAAGGCGTAACATATCGGCTATTTGATCAAGTATATTTTTCCTTGACAGTTTCAAAGTTAAAATATTTAGAGAAGAGTATGTTGTCATTAGCAGGCTAGCCAGAATATTTTATTATATCATATATGTTATCAAGGCTGCAGATGTTGTCATCAGCTCAGGAAACAGTTACTTAACTAAAAATCAAGTATTCGGGCCGATGACGCTAACAGAAGGTGATTAGCAAGGATTGTTCAAAGCCGATGGAATCCGAACAAGCATCATTGGAAGTTGGTATATACAATGCTATCTTATGCGTGCGAAAGATGGCTTGCAAGCGTCTTGGAATCCAGTTGGAGACGTATGATGGAAACAAGGAAGCCAAGTCCATTAAGTGTGTACGTGCGTGTCATGCATGGGGATTCCAAGAAGTATATGGGTATACGTCTGCAGCTGATCGGCCAAATGGAGCCGATAAAGTCCAGTCAATCATTTATGAACTCCTAGTGATCAAATCCATCTTGGGTTCGATACTCCAATTTTATTGGCACTTTTACGTGTCTTGCTAGCCTAGTTGTTTATGAGAGGAAAAACAAAAGGGAAATATTTATATATCATATATGCAAGATAGTCACCAGCCGAACGGCAAAGCCAGATCATGAAGCCGATAAAGACTGACAACCGATGATAATTGTTGACTTAGTTGGAACCAATCGATGAGTATGTGAAGATAGCCGATATCGATGGTTGAAAGTATATTGAAATATTTTATTGCATCAAGTTGATCAACAAGTCAATTGGACATTGGCTTTTATAAATATTGATGCATCGGTTATTTTTTATTCAAAGATTGTTGCCTCCAGGTTGCTTATCGGCTTGCATAAGTATAGCTCATCGGCTGTAAAAACTAAATAGCCGATGGAACATTAGTTGAATGGAGTTATTTTATTGACAAGCTAATAGTTGATGGATCATGGTCATGTAATGAAGAACAAGTTCGAAAGGAGGATGATGTGGACCCTGAGCAGATCATTAGCTGTGCCGGACGAGCAAGACTGCCAAGAAAAAGATCCATGCGCTAATCGACAGCTATGCCGAATATGACTTTTGCTCTCTGGGCATATCGTACCAACAGGTCCCTGAGAAAAGGAAAGCACTGACAAACCATGGCAGTTCATCGGCCTCTTGTTGATGTTCGATCCACTGTGACATGACAAAATGGAGATCATCCGGTGCACGTTCCACCTAGGCGAGAATGTGAAGGTAATCACCGGTGACCAGCTGGATATCGGCAAGGGGACAGTGTGTCGCCTTGGCATGGGCAGCAACTTGTACCCATCCTCTGGCGAAGGACGGTCTGATCGACAAGGTGGATGGATCCGCCGACATGTTCCTAGAGCGCAAGTATGAGATCATGATGTGGCTAGACACATCTATGTCATACCGGCGATGGCGTGAACAACACATTGGCACTGACTAAGAGGGACATCGATGTCGCAGTGGACGACGCATTGAGTAAGGCACCGAGTGCATCGAACATCATATGAAGAATTTGCGTTGAGCATGATCTTGAGTACCATGTTCACTGAAAGGATCAAGATGCCCAAGAGGGGGATGAATTAGGCTAATTCTAAAATTCTTTGCAATAATTAAACCCTACACTTAGCCCACTTCATCCCTTGTGCCTAGAATGTGTTCCTATTGATCTACCACACAAAAGTTTTGCACACTAGGTTCCAATCCTACTCTAGCATGGTAATTCTAAGAATGCAAAGACAAGAATTGAATTGCTCAAATATAAATGCTTAAAGTAAAGAGAGGAGAAGGAACACGACGATGTTTTGCTGAGGTATCGGAGAGTCACCACTCTCCACTAGTCCTCGTTGGAGCACCTATGTAAGGGTGTAGCTCCCCCTTGATCTGTGCAAGGATCAAGTGCTTTCTACGGGCTGATTCTTCGACACTCCGTCATAGTGAATCACCCACAACCGCTCACAACTTGAATTGGGTCATCCACAAGCTCCACCGGATGATCACCAAACTCCCGATCACCACCAAGTCGTCTAGGTGATGGCAATCACCATGAGTAACAAGCACGAACTCTCACTTGACCACAACAATCCTAATGAGAAGGGTGGATGCACACTTGTTACTCTCCTTGCACTAATGAGGCCTAAATCTTGGATTCTCAAATCTCAATCACCTTGCTAGGCTCTTGCTCTCCTTAGCACTCTTAAGGGTGTTTCTCAGCTGAACAAATGGGCAAGAGACCTCCCTTGGAAGAATAGAGAAAGTATTTATACCCCCTCATTCAAAATGAACCATTAGGACGTTGAGCCAGCACTCTGCGGGGTGACCAGATGCTCCGATCAAGGTGACTGGATGCTCCGGTCAGTTATCCCCGCCACATAGTCGTTAAGTTGTGACCGGACTCTGACCTGCGTTCGGTCAGCACTGACCGGACGCTAGCACCTAGAGTCCGGTCACTTCGCTGTTCAGCGTCCGGTCAGTTACCGAATCCTGACCAGTGTCCGGTCATTACTGACCGGATGCGTCCAATTAGGAATTTCCCTCTCTAGAACCTCTCTGGAGTTGACTAGACTCTGGCATCCAGCGTCCGGTCACTTTTCACTCAGCGTCCGATCGCAACCAGACAGCTCCAATTGATCAAATGAACTGACCGGACTCACCCTTCAGCGTCCGGTCACAACTAGACCAGTGTCCGATCAGTTATTTGATCATCCATTTACTTCCAACTCAAAATCATATTGAATAAAGTTTGCTCCAATTGATCTTAGGGCTACTCCTGAGCTACCTAGTGCTAGATTTGACAAGTGTGCACCACACCTAACCCACTAGACTCACCTAGGTCAAGCTACTAGTCCATACCCTTAATAGTATGGCCAAAGGAAAAACAAAGTTCTAAACTACTCTAAGTGTCTCTTCAACACCAAACAACACTTAGAACTAGTCCATCCTTAATCTTGTCGTCCATCCTTTGAAAACCAAAATAATTTCCATCGTAGGGGCATGACAACCATGATTGCCCAATCAATTGCCATTACCATGACATTACTTAATTGCCTCTGCAAAACACACGTTAGTCATAGATGCTTTTATTCACACGTATTGTCATTAATCACCGAAACCCTACTAGAGGCCTAGATACTTTCATTCACCAAAACGGCGAGGGTGAATGAGAAGCGCTGGCACGGTGTAGAGGATGTTGCACGGCCTCAACCAAGCTACTGCCAATCCCGACTTCTTCGATGATGACAACTAGGACTGCTACAAACTGTCAGAGCTTGCCGAGCAGGTCACAAAGTACACCGAGGTAGTCAGGTCTAGGGAGCTACACACATTCAAGGGGCATGCCAAATCCATCATCAAGCTCAAAAAACTTTAACTTATGATAGCTGCTGGCACACATGTCAGTAAAAGTCGATGAGGGCTCTTTTACTACGAGCAGCCAAGAATCAAGAGTCCAGGTGCATCACGTTGAAATTCATCAGGCTATTCACCTCCATTGGCTGCTCACCCCCATCGGCTCCAAGTACAGATATATAGAGATCAGCTGGGGGGCAATGTTGGCTTAGGTTCCACTTTAGCTGATACGTCAGGTGATGGAGCCATCCATCTAGCAGACGCGACATGGTCGGCTCTGCCATAGCAAAGGTACCTCAATAGTAGATGAACCGATAGCGCCATAGGAGAGCCGATAGTTCAAAATCAGTAGTTGACAAATCAAGAAAAGGAACCAAAAGGCGGGTTAAGCATAAAGCAGATGAGATCGGCCCATCGACTCCTATTAATATGGTTGTCTTTTCCTACAGCATACAAAGCTCAATCTGAAGATGAAAGTGAAAGCGATAAGCTCGAAAGGCTTGTTCTAAATGGAGGGCAATATAGTAATATATTCTTCAATAAGAGAAAAAACCATCATGAGAGGTTGCGTTAGAAACACGAAAAAGGTGGCAACCTGACAGCTGACAAGGGACCATCAATTGAATAATTTTGAAGCAGTAAATATTCTCGGTTCTCAAATTTATGGTGAAGAGGGATTTATCTTGAGCTAGGAATTATTATTAAATAAGATGCAAGAGTGAACACCTCATATTTGCTACGTGCCTCTATTGAGCGCTCTTCTACGTGTGGCACTATATATTGCTGAGAGAAGATCAAAGGAGTTGTCCGCTTGGTTGTTGCATGCTGCTGGAAGTCAGCCAAGGATGACTTATATTGCCGCATGCTAGAAAGAAAGGCTGGAGGCCTAGCATGGAGGAGAAAAGATCTAGCAACATGAAAAGGGTGTACACAAGAAGCAACCAGGAACCATCACGCATGCAATCGAGGAAAAAGCCAATGTTCATGCTTCCAAATATAGCCAATAGTCCAAGTCATCAAAGATATCGGCTCCGAGTATTGAAGTGTAGTGGAGCTTTTGAGACATCGGCTTCGGATGCAAAAAGAGCCGATGGTGAACCTTGCGTATGCAACTCTAGGCCACGTGTTGCTATTATGGTGGTGTAAGACTAAAGGCAGCCACGACAAGCTACCGTGGGGCAAGGTCAAGGAACTCATGGCCGACAGTGATGATAAGGAAGTGATGCTGGCAAACAAGGCTATGGACCTCCTCCTCTACATCGACTATATTCTCTCGTGGAGGCATAGCCAATGGATGAGCAAAGGACATGGAAGAGTCTGGGCCATAACATGACAAATGCTGCTCATTGTTGTCCACACAGAGTCGCATTGATATGGCGAGTGACCTCAGCTGTGCCGTGTGCGACGCATCCACGTCCTTCTTAGAGCAGTGCAGCAGCGTCGACATCAGCAGGCTATTCGCGCTGACTGCCATAGTGGCCAAGCTCATCGACCGATCCTCGGCATTTACCGCTGCACCCTTCAGATGGCTCAGCATGAAGCCCCGCGCCGACATGATCGACTGCCGCTCCATTGATGACAAGATAGGAGCTGGCAGAAAATAGGGTCTCTAAGCTCATGCTTGGCGAGGACATGTCTGACGACAACAAAGGCGTCTGCACTACCAAGATGCACCTACAACGCGCTCAACGGCCAACGCTAGAAGCCTCTTGGCCAGCCTTGACCTTTGTTGCAGTTTGTGGCTTTGGCAAGCAAATTTTTCACAGTGCTCTCTCTCTATGTTCTCAACTTGATCTGATTGCGGGACTTCTGAAATTGACAATCGCTTTATTAAAAGTCAGAAGTAGTAAATGAAAGATTGCTCGCAATCGGCTAAGAATTAGAAGATCAAGGCATCAAGCCGATAGAGCCCTTTATGTAGTGCATACAAATTAGATTTCCATGCATATATATACACGATGTATGTGGGCACAAAAAGGATGAATCATATCTTGGAAGTACGTGTGGTGATGCCATATCATATGTTTGATTGGGAATACAGAGATCATAAGTCCGACGAAGTCTAGCTGATATATGCATACTAGGAGAAAGTCTGAGCAAAGGCATTCATCGGTTCAAAGCGGAGGTAAGCATATTCTTTATTTTCTGCTTTTTCTATCACTTGTGAACAATCTATCATAGGGGAAACATGCTATCTAAGTAGTTGATGAATGAGATATGGTATGACGAAAGAAATCTTTCTTTTTTTACAAAGTACTTGGGAAATTTTCATACAAAAATTCAAAATCAATAGCTTGTCTCCTCAATGATGTTGAATTTCCTACTAGAGCCATATATTAGTCTCATTAAAAACCTTCCACATAAGCTGCTTGCTCTTTGTTGAGTTTTGTCAAGTCTTGTTGACCCTTGTTGAGAGATTTATCATACTCCCAAGATCAAAATCACGTACACGCCATATATATGTGCTGCTTCTATACTGGAAGTACGCAAAAACATGTTTTTCATCCATGTCAAAATGTTCTGCTCCTACACTGGGAAAAGAAAAAAATATGTTTGTTAGGTTTTATCAGAATAAATGCTCCAAGTTCTTAATAATATTTCTCTCAAAAGTTTGTTATAAAAAGAGACATGGGTTATGCGAAAATATATAAAAAATGGATACAAAAGAAGTCCAAAATAAATAAATAAAAAGGAAAAAGAAAAAGATGAGAAAAAGATAGACCATGTTCTCGCAAAAATATTCTATAAGAGAGAAATATATTTCAAAGAGCATAGTAGAATTAGGTTAGCCATCAAATATTCCACACACATGCACATCTTTATCTAAGAGTATGACATTTCTCTTCTTGGATCCGGGATTTGACCTTACAATATATGCAAGGTAAGTACACTATATATTTTATCCCTACCTAAAACTCCACATAAGCTTTTTAGAAGTAGGATGAGAAGAGACAAAACAATGCTTTGATGAGGAACTATACACGTTGAGCGATCTGAGAGAATCATTTAAGGAGCAAAGTTATGTTTTAATTTGAAAATCTTTTAAAAACCCAAGTTTTCTGAGTAGGGGAAGCGAGGATGACTGGATTCTAATCCGTTCCATTCCTCAACCACCCAAGATTGTATGGTAGACACTTCAAAGTTCACATGTGTAGGTGAGGCTTGGAATAAGGTAATATCCCTGCCAGTAAATTCCTCGGCTCCTTGGAAGAAGACTATCGGCTAGAGTACCTGAACTTTTATGCAACATATTTCCCTACTACCGGTTAACTTGTATTGCTATGATCGAGTTTGTTGCTAGCTGATAGTTCATATTTGTGCGATCGATTTGGTTATTGCCTTTACATAGCAGATTATAATTATAGACTCGGGGGGGGGGGGGGGGGCAGCTCCTAATCGGCTAAAGCTAATGGACAGAGATGCAGAGAAAGATCAATTTTGATGTTATAAAGATAAAAAAGAAGATGGAGCCGATGCATCTTTCAGTGATTGCGATCAAATGTCATTGGCTGGGGAAAAGGAGACCATCGGATCGAAATAGTTCAAAGCATGAAAATTCATACTCCGGACTAGAGAGGCCTGTGTTGACACCAAAATTTGGTAATTTTATTACCAATGGATGTCTATTGAAGGAAGTCGATGATTTGAAAATATTGAGTTGAAGACGGAAAAAAATCATATACATCACTGTTGCCAAGTATGAAAGCTTATTTAATATTTGGTAAGGAGCAACACACAAAATACATCACGTAAGACTTGCTGGCTGGAGATGCTCATGCAGTCATGCATGTGAATTAAAAGAAGCCAACCAGACTCCATATGTGCAACGTTACTTGCCTTAGTTCTGATGGTATACGTGCTATCTCCAATATGGATCGGTCCAGAAGCAGCACGTTGATATTCAAAAGGGAAGCATACCGATTTTATTATCATTGGAAAGTGGCATACTTATAGCCGGGCTACTCAAGAAAATAAAAGAAATCTTTTGGTGGGGCTCGTGTGTGAAGGGAAAGTGCGACAAGATAAAAAGACTCGCATGCGTGTGTGTGTGTGTATATATATATATATATATATATATATATATATATATATATATATATATATATATATATATATATATTTAATTCACATGCATGAGTAAGCCTGGACAAAATACTCGATATCCATTACCCGTACCCGAATTATCCGAACCCGGACCCGAATTACCCGAACCCGAGGTACCCGATACCAAATTCGGATAGCGATTTTGATTACCCGAAATTAGTTTGGGTAATTCGGGTAATATCCCCCGGTACCCAAACTACCCGAACTACCCAAAAATTTATTTTTATCTTTGTATTTATCATGTGTTGTTAACTGAACCATTTAAAGAATAGGAGTCCAAGGGAGGCACGATTGGTTGATGTACTAGGAAAGTGCTGGCCGGACATGATGAAGATACGAAATAAATTAACTTGACATGGTTGCCAAGCGAAAAGAAATCAATGTGCATGCACATCTTAATATTTTCATTTATTTTAGACATATCTACTTAGGATAGTTCTTTCAAGACTCTTATCAGCCTAAGGTATAAATATTAGATCCTAGCTATTGTAATAGACATTCATACATCAATCAAAATCAGTCTTTACTTTTTTGGCTTCACGCCAACCCTTAGGAGTAGGAGTAATATAGCTTTTTGGAGAGTTCTTTAGCAAATAGGGCTACATCGACTGATCGACCTCTAGCTTGCTAGTGAGTACCGTCACGACTTGTATTGTGCTTGTAAAGCTGCATCAGCTGATTGATCTTTTATAAGCCATAATATAAGTTAGTTATCGATCTGTATCATAGTTTATAAGGCTGCATCAGCTGATTGATCTCTTATGAATCATAATATAGATCAAAGTTATCGATCTTGTGTTAAATAACTTGTTGTTTAATATAATATCACCAGTTATCAAATCTATCAAGATTAGTAAGATTTTTCTTGCTGGTTTTTTGTTGACTCACCAGTTATCGATCTTGTTATAATTAATATTTTATTAATTATAACAAATCACCTTATTTAGATAAAGATAGATCGATATCATATCATCTTAATTGATCATTCTTTGATCTGGTCACGCTTTAAATCTCATAATGGATGACTTAATTTTGCTAGATCGGTTGTTTTATCTCTATTCCAATCAAACATATTATGCATCCAAAGATATTTTTTAATCTTGAATAAACTCACTAGTCAATGAGATATGATCTAATGACACTACCATAGCTGCATGGATCCGGTCGAACCATCACTGATAAGACTTTAGATTAAAAATTATTGATTAGTGGTTTTGTTCATGATTGAGATATGTACTCTATTTGTTTGCTATATCTGTATCAGCTATTTTAGCCGATTGCCTATGCTCTCACACATATAGCATGTTTTCATGAATTTGTTGATATATAGATGATTTTATAGATTCTTTGGCTTTAGTTTGTTATTATTATTATAGTTGTATCTATCCGATCGAACCTCACTGTTGATGATAATAGATTAGATTCAAATTATTTATGGATTCATTTATGGTAAACAGTCCAATGTTCGCGTGTTATACTCTTTTCATCAAACTTATTGGCTCAACATTTTATACTGATCATGTTCTATTTAGCCGATGATGTTTTGATCAAACTTATCCGAAGTTGAAGCTAAGTAGATCTTTAGGTTCACTCCGTCAAGATCATCCGCTTACTATGTGTTGATCATATTGCCACATTTTTGTGTCAACACTAACAAGAAGTTCTGAGGTTTGACAAAATATGAAATAACATACTAGTTATTAAACTTTACTATTACTGATGATGCATTGAAACTATTTAATAGTATATGTATAAATAACATTTAGTATTAATTTCGTATTATTAATAATGCATAAAATATTAAATTAGTTTTAGTATTTTAATTTAGTTTAAACCAATACATTTGTTGTTGTAAATTATTTTAATTTTTTAATTTATTTATTTGCTAATGTAAATTATTTTAATACTTTAATTTATATATTTGCTAATGTAAATTATTTTATATGATTTATAATTTCATGATAAATATAAATAATGATTTATTAATTGATATATTTAGTCATTAAATATTTATTGTCATCTATATCATGTTTATGAGTATCCTTCTCTATATTATCTACCCATGTACTTTAATCTCTACTTGTGTTGTAATTACAAAATATTAATAAAGCAAAATAATACTTTGTTACCTACCATTCTTATATGAATTTCTTCACTTGACCTATTATTTTATTAAATATTATTTATTATAATTTAGTTCACTTGATATTGGAGATTATTAGAAGTGTACTTTGATTTAATTTCACTGCAGTCATTAATGAACTTAGTAGTAAAATTATGTTCATGTATGTTGAATTTAACAATATACACTTTGAGTTGAATTTGAGTAAATATTCTAAGTCCTCATTTGGATTTGTTTTGGAATTGAAATCGATACCGACAATCATAATTTAGGCATACTTCAATTAAGCTAATATTATTGTATGTGAAATATATTTGTATACTATTGTTGGTCATATGAGAGACATACTTATGTGCTGCATTTCTGTTGCAGGGGAGCGAGCCGAAAAACGTGCTACAAGTTGTTGAGTAGAAACATATCATCAGTGGCGGACCCAGGATTTGAAACCAGGGTAGTCCTAGTAAAAAAATTTCATGTGCAACACGACAAAATTCAAAGAAAAAGTTCGGTAAAATGGCTATAAATTAACCAAATTGAGATAATACAATTGAAGGGCTCAAAACTTATATAAATTAACCAAACTTATATAAGGTCTTACATAAATAAGAGATTACAATACAAGTTCTACTTCAAGGTTTTTGCTTTGCGCTTTCTCATTGCCATGAAAGCATGAACTTGGCGGAGATTGGACATAAAAGAAATTCAAAATTTATTTTATAGAAAAATAGTATCAAACAAAGTTTTGGAGTACACCATTACGAAGAGCTCGTCGACACAATCGAAACAGACATATTATTTGCTATATTGGGAGCTCGGATCTAAAAGATATTAACTTTAAAAGAGAAGTCAAGGTCCACTTAGCAAACTCCAGGAGAGCCCAACAGCACAGCGCCATGCAACATCTGCACTAGGCATCGATACTGGCCAGGCGCGTCTCCATCTGCTTCCCCAGTGGGAGAGAGCCGTCGAACGGCCCAGCCACTCTGGTAAAGCCGCATGACTCAGGCAGGAGGCCCTGCCTGCTCCCCAGTTTCACCACGCAGGAGCACAACAGGCCTTGACTGCGCACACTCCGTAACTACGATAACGTGGGCTTCTTTCAGTTTTTTATTGTGCCATACTTTTTATAGGCTAAAGGATTGAAAATGCTGAGTACTAAATAAACTTTGGGCCAGATTTCAGGGTAGTCCTGGGCCTACCTAAACTACCCTTTGGGTCCGCCACTGCATATCATTGTGATCTATAAAATCAATTTCTGTCTCCCAGCTTATGAATTTGAGATAGGCTTATATGTGAACTTTGAAAGTTGTGAAATGTTAAATTCCAAACCAAATAACCTAGTCTGTATTAGGTTCTAATTCCTCCAAAATGAAAGGATCCAAATAACCCCTAATAGAAATCCGAATCTAGGATATCCCTTCTGTATTCATATTCGAAAATAGTTATATCCGTATTCGAATTTAAATTAAAATGTGGTAACAGGTGATATTTGGATCCCGACTCCATGCGAATCCAGCCCGCTTCCATCCAACGAGGACCATGAGCATATGAGATTTTTTATTTTTTAACCTATTTCTAACGCATTATTTCACAAATAACCTACTCTAGAAATTATTTCTAGATCTAACCTATTTGGTCGTGCTAACCCGTGTGGCATGATAATATAATGGTGTCCCCACATGTATGGCACAATAAATTTGCCACGGTGACGGCGTAGGACTGCCGCGCCACCCCTTCTGCAATGTTGTGTCTTCGCATGTCTAAAGAAAGTATTAGTTGTACTATAAATTCTGTGAAACTTAATATGTGTGCTATATATATTGTAAATATGGGTGCATTTTCCCTACTCATGGGAATAATTACTTCTATATTCAATAAATCACATTGTGTATGTGTGCATACTCATCAATCCGTTTTAGTATGCTTATATACTCATTTTAATATATATACTCCAAATCTTACTGCATGACCTTTTTTAAAAAAGAGCGCATATTTTTTTAATATATTTGTCGGTGTTTTGGGTCCGGCGGATTCTCAACCAACTAGTAAAAGTGTACTGCGTGTCCCTAATCCCGGATGTTGATGCAAAGAGACACAAGATTTATACTGGTTCAGGCAATAGGTACCCTACGTCCAGTCTGAGAGAGCGATCTTGTATTCCTTGCACCTAGGTGCTTGTAGTAGGGGTTTACAAGCTGGACGAGAGAGGGAGCTAGTCCCAGGTCTCTGCGTAGAGTGGCAGGAGTTGCTTGAGATGTTGATCTCTTGCAATGAGAAAGAGTGGGCGTTACAGAGCATTGTGCGTCTCTTATGCGCGTGTCTGTGTGAGTACATCCTTGTCCCCTAGAAGCGGCCCCGGCCACTCCCTTTTATAGTCGAAGGGAGGCACGAGGGCGGTACATGGATTTTCTACATGGTGTTGTGTGAGCAGAGGCGGCATGTCCCAGCCCTGTAGCTTGTCACTGTGGCGGCATGGTCGGTGGAGCGGCCCTGTCCTCGATGCACTGGAGCGACGCGTCGGTCACACCTGATCCTGTGCGACGTGGGAGCTCTTGCGACTTGGTGCAGGGTATGGTGTGTACTGCAGACGATGTGCCGGTCGCTGTATGTTGACAACGTAGAGAGCTGAGGCCCAGTCGGTGCCGAGGCCGAACCATTGTGGGGGGCTCGGCGGGCGCGAGTCCCGGGCTACAAGGACCCCAAAGCGGATAACCGAGGCTCGGAGGGAGAAGTTGGTCTTGTACGCTGATTCCGAGGCTACAGGGACCCGGACATGACTCTCCACGCCGCGCTGTCCTCGGAGCAAGGGTTAGGCAGCACAGTGCAGCACGGGTGTCAGTCGTGGGCACAGTGCTGGCACAGCGGCTGGTAACCCCTGTCTCGTCCTGTCCCGGACGGCATGGTGTCGGTGTGACTCGCGTCTCGTCGGCCACTCCGCCATATCGAGCCGTCGTTTGGCTGACGTCGTGGGAGTGATTAAACGCGTTAGTTGGATCATGACGTCCTCGTCCGAGGCCTTACGTGCGGGGCATCGAGCGAGGCGGAGAATCGGCACCTCGTCCGAGGCCTTATGTGTGGGGCCTCGAGCGAGGCGGAGAATCGGTACCTCGTCCGAGGCCTTATGTGCGGGGTCTCGAGCGAGGCGGAGAATCGGTACCTCGTCCGAGGCCTTACGTGCAGGGTCTTGAGCGAGGCGGAGAATCGGTACCTCGTCCGAGGCCTTACGCGCGGGGCCTCGAGAGAGGCGGAGAATCGGTACCTCATCCGAGGCCTTACGTGTGGGGTCTCGAGCGAGGCGGAGAATCGGTACCTCGTCTGAGGCCTTACGTGTGGGGTCTCGAGCAAGGCGGAGAATCGGTACCTCGTCCGAGGCCTTACGTGCGGGGTCTCGAGCAAGGCGGAGAATCGGTACCTCGTCCGAGGCCTTACAGTTTCATTTTGGGCTGAGCCCGCTTCTGGTGAGCCTAGATATTGTTCGAGGTGGGCTGAGTGGTCCAGCCGAGCCTCGGATAAGATGGGGGTTTGCCGGTGGTTGTCTCTTAGCTTCGATTTTTACGAGGTCTAAGCGATTTTTTCGGTTCTTGCTTAGGGGACCCCTTTTATGGTACCCGACAGTAGCCCCCAAGCCTCGAGGAGAGTGTGAGCACTCTCCCTGAGGTTTTGGCGAGATTTGGCTCGCGGCAGCTCCTAGCGGGATGGCGTTTCGTACTCGAGGCCTCGGTGGGTGCGCACGAGCGCACCCACCGGGTGTAGCCCCTGAGGCCCTGGAGGAGTGGATTTATTCCTCTAGGGGCTTTTCTCACATTGAGTGAGGGGTCTTATCGTGTTTGTCGAGCCCCTGAGTGTGATTTTGGGTCGCTGGGTCTCGGCTTAGTTGCAGGAAGAGCCCCCGAGCCTCTGCTCGAAGCAAGAGGGTGATCAGGAGTTTCCCTGTCTTTTTTGTGTGGCCCTCACGCATCCTTTTTGTTCAGAAGGAGGGGTGGAGTATGCCAGGCTACCCTCAGTGGGCGCGAGCAGTGATACCTCCGGTGAGCTGTTATCGGGTAAGTCTAAGTGGAGGCCCGTGCCCCATTCGATAGGGGTCGGCAAGTGGTCCAGAGACACACTCCAAAAGTACCAGCGGGCTTCTCTAGTGGGTCCCAGGGCCGTTCGACTGGCCCCGGGGGCTCGGTGCCTCCCTACGGTGGGATCCCATTCAGAGACCTCGTTGCTGGTCTCGGACATGACTTAGGGCATCCCAAGCAATTGCTTGCTTGGGTCTCGACCATGTTTGGGCTCGCCCATAGTCATCCCTAACTCTGTTTGTCCTGAGGCGGCTGTCGAGACCCTCGGGGGCCCATCCTTCGAACCCCTGGACCGTAACAGGCTCGGTGCCTTTTACCGCGTTTGTCGAGCCCCCAAGTGTGAATTCGGGTTGCTGGGCCTCGGCTTGTTTGCAGGAAGAGACCTCGAGCCTCTGCGTGGAGCAAGAGGGCGATCAGAAGTTTCCCTATCTTTTGTGTGCGGCCCTTGCGTATCCTTTTCATTCGGAAGGAGGGGTGGAGTATGCCAGGCTACCCTCGGTGGGCGCGAGCAGTGACACCTCTGGTGAGCTGTTATCGGGTAAGTCCAAGTGGAGGCCCGTGCCCCATTCGATAGGGGTCGGCTAGTGGTCCAGAGACATGCTCCAAAAGTACCAGTGGGCTTCTCTAGTGGGTCCCAGGGCTGTTCGACTGGCCCTAGGGGCTCGGTGCCTCCCTATGGTGGGATCCCATTCAGAGACCTCCCTGTTGGTCTCGGACACGACTTAGGGCATCCCAAGCAATTGCTTGCCTGGGCCTCGGCCATGTATGGGCTCGCCCATAGTCATCCCTGACTCTATTTGTCCTGAGGCGACTATCAAGACCCTCGGGGGCCTGCCTTCGAACCCCTGGACCGTAATAGGCTCGGTACCTTTTACCGTGTTTGCCGAGCCCCCGAGTGTGAATTTGGGTTGTTGGGCCTCGGCTTGTTTGCAGGAAGAGCCCCTGAGCCTCTACACGGAGCAAGAGGGTGATCAAGAGTTTCCCTATCTTTTGTGTGCGGCCCTCGCGCATCCTTTTCGTTCAGAAGGAGGGGTGGAGTTTGCCAGGCTACCCTCGGTGGGCACGAGTAGTGACACCTCTGGTGAGCTGTTATCGGGTAAGTCCAAGTGGAGGCCCGTGCCCCATTTGATAGGGGTTGGCTAGTGGTCCAGAGACACGCTCCAAAAGTACCAGAGGGCTTCTCTAGTGGGTCCTAGGGCCGTTCGATTGGCCCTGGGGGCTCGGTGCCTCCCTACGGTGGGATCCCATTTAGAGACCTTCCTGCCGGTCTCGAACATGACTTAGGGCATCCCAAGCAATTGCTTGCTTGGGCCTCGGCCATGTACGGGCTCGCCCATAGTCATCCCTAACTCTATTTGTCCTGAGGCGGCTGTCAAGACCCTCGAGGGCCCATCCTTTGAACCCCTAGACCGTAATAGGCTCGGTGCCTTTTACCGCATTTACCGAGCCCCCGAGTGCAAATTCGGGTTGCTGGGCCTCGGCTTGTTTGCAGGAAGAGCCCCCGAGCCACTGTGCAGAGCAAGAGGGCGATCAGGAGTTTCCCTATCTTTTTTGTGTGGCCCTCGCGCATCCTTTTTGTTCAGAAGGAGGGGTGGAGTATGCCAGGCTACCCTCGATGGGCGCGAGCAGTGACACCTCCGGTGAGTTGTTATCGGGTAAGTCTAAGTGGAGGCCCGTGCCCCATTCGATAGGGGTCAGCTAGTGGTCCAGAGACGTGCTCCAAAAGTACCAGCGGGCTTCTCTAGTGGGTCCTAGGGCTGTTCGACTGGCCCCCGGGGGCTCGGTGCCTCCCTATGGTAGGATCCCATTCAGAGACCTCCCTGCTAGTCTTGGACATGACTTAGGACATCCCAAGCAATTGCTTGCTTGGGCCTCGGCTATGTACGGGCTCGCCCATAGTCATCCCTGACTCTATTTGTCCTAAGGCGGCTGTCGAGACCCTCGAGGGCCTAGCCTTCGAACCCCTGGACCGTAACAGGCTCGGTGCCTAGTTCCTTAGTCTAAAAGGAATCGGGTGGGGGGATATTCCCCTCCCATTGGCTGACAATGGTGGGTGCGCCTTTTGAGTGGTTCCTCAAGGAGACAGAACGACGCCTGTCGTTGCTGTGGTTAGATGTGACGCGACATCTGCAGATGGAACATTACCGTGCGCACGATTAACAAGGAAGAGGTGGATGCTTGGGCGGTTTAATCGGGTCTGGATTAACTATGCTAGATCTACGGGAAACTTCCCCGGTTTCATCGCCTGTCCATTTTGCCCCCTTCCCTCCCTCATAAATACATGACGAGCCTCGCCCCACCCCTCCTTTCCTTGCCTGCCTACGTTCGTCCTTTCTGCCCTCGAGCGGTTGCTAAGAACAGAGAGCGCCGGGGAGAAGGAGGGAGAAGGGGGAGGAAGAGAGAGAGAGAGAGAGAGAGAGAGAGAGGAATAGCGAAAGCTCTCCTCACCACCGCAGCCGCATTCTCCACCGCATCCTTGGCCGGTGGCGCTGTTGTTGTCTAGGCGGATCCTTGGGGTCCGTCCGACATGTCCGCGGCGACGCTGTAGTCGCTCATCGACGATGGCCTCCTCCACCCGGTTATCGACCCCAATAGGCCAGAGTGGATTGCTCCAGGGGGTGAGCCAAATCTGAGGCCACACGATGGCTACATCGTGAGCTTCGTGGCCTTCCACGAGCGCGGTCTTGGCCTGCCGGCAGACCAGTTCATGCGGGCGCTCCTGCGTTACTATGGCGTGGAGCTCCACAACTTCAACCCCAACTCCATCGCGTAGGCGGCCATCTTCGTCGCTGTCTGCGAGGGATACCTAGGCATCACCCCCCACTAGGAGCTGTGGCTTCACTTCTTTTGGGCGGGGCTCAACACTAAGCCAATGGGCACACTGGGCACGCGAAAGGCGTTGAGGGCCGGCGGCTGCACTCTCCAAGTGCGCTAAGACAAGCAGCCCTCCTACATCCCAGCCCAGCTTACGTTGTCCAACTGCTGCTGGTACAACAGCTGGTTCTACCTCTTCAACGATGATGGCGGGCTTCCCCCCTATACCGGGCGGGTCATGGAGAGCCAGTCGGAGAGGTGGAGGTATGGCGTCTCGGTGGTCGATCAGCCTAAGCTACAACCACTCTTGAAGGTGCTGGAGAGGCTACGCAGCTGTGGTCTTACGGCGACCATGGTCGTGGCGGTGTTCCATCGCCAGAGGGTGCTGCCGCTGATGGCTTGGCGGCAACGCCTGTTCAAGATGACGCCGGCTGAGCCGATCGACGACATCCGGTTGTCCACCGTCACCCTTTCCGACGAGGAGGTTCTGCATCAGGTGAGGGAGACGGTGGAGGGGTGGCAGAGGAGCAGCGAGCTGGCCCCATTCCCGATGCGCCCATCATGGGGGTACATCTCCCCGGTAAGTCACGCACCGCTACGGCCCCTGAGGCCTCCTTACTTCTTACATTTTCTTGTTCCCTTATTTGCGTTCACCGTTCCTACAGGGGATGAGGGATGTGCGAGCCTCCCCGCCGCCCGTTCCTGAGGACGCAGAGCGGTGGGCGGTGAACAGGGCGCATGCCGAGGCGTACAAGGAGCGGAAGGACACCAAAGAGGTAAGGCGCAAGAGGAAGATCCTTGAGCGTAAAGAGCTGGAGAAACGTCGCTGATAGCAGAGGCACGACGGTCTCCCGGTGGAGCCATCTCCGTCACCACTGTCGACGGAATCCTTGAGTGATGACGACGAGAGCGAGGCAGGGCGGGGCACCCTAGACCATCTCCTTGACATCAGGGGGACAGCGCCCAGGGCATCGACGAGCGGCCTAGCGCTTCCAAGAGGAGGAGGAGAGGACGCCTCAGGGCTAGCGATCGCCCGCCCTAGGGCCAAGGCCGACACGCCTGAGGCATGGGTGTTAGGGAAGCACGCCATTAGCCCGGTTGGCTCGACGGCGGAGGTGGAGCAGGCAACGGTGAAGGCAACCCAACAGCCTCCGTAGAGGGTCGAGGTGGCGCTGGGGTCCGGCGAGGGCCGGCCGGCACCGATAGACACGGGGGCCATGTCATCGCCGCCGTTGCAGAGGATGAGGGGCACAGTGTAGAAGCTATTGTGTCCCCGTTTGAGGTAAGTGTTTTGATAGTGGAGTTTGCAGCATCTCCCACTCGTTCTTTGGTCACATGCTAACTTCATGAGTGCTTTGCCTTCAGCTGGAAGCATCAGGTGGAGGCACCCGCCTTGCCGCCACATAAGGTGCTCAAGGTAAGCACTAGCTCCACCGCCCGATGGGTGGTGGAGGTGCAGGCCGCCATACAACGTGGCACGGCGTCGGTCAGGGCCGACCCAAAGGAGTCAATTGCCCAAGGAGAGGCTACCGAGGTGGCTACAAAGCAAGCGGGGGAGGAGGCGCCTATGCCCCACGAGGCCGAGGTCCTCGAGCCAGGTGTAGCCGAGGCGCCCTCAATCGCTGAGGCCACAGAGGGCGAGGCCGAGGCCATTAGGACTTCTAAGGCCAAGGTGGCGGAGGCCGGGGCTCCTAGGGCTATCGAGGATGAGGTGGCAAAGGCTAGAGCTCCTGCGACCACCGAGGCCGAGGCGACGGAGGCCGGCTTGGGCACGGTGGAGCTGGCGGCCCAGGATGCGGAGATGGAGGTGGGGCGAGCTTTTGGTACCACCCCTGGTCCAAGATCTACCACTGTCATAGGAGAGCGCCCAGGAGGTGGAGGTCCATTCAATCTCCTCTGACGATGCTTCCTGGGGGAAGGAGGTGGCGGATGCTAAGGCGGCCAGCACCGCAGAGCAGCCAGCTCTGACTTCTGGTGAGGGAAGCTTGGCCCTCATGCGGGTACAACCCAAGCCCCGTGGGTGGGATTACCTACGTGTCTTGTGGTAGAGTTGGGATGACCCTAAGGGGGAGTCTCTGTTCGCCCTTGAGGACGCGGTTGAGGGGGGCGCTGGGGCTCCTTCGAGCAATTCCGCCAGCTAGCGGAGCGGTCGTTGTGGACAGCACTGTCCGTCATGGCTGACGATCTACCTGGCGTTGCCCAGGTGCGCGCTTTCTTTCCCAGTGCTGTGTCGTCTTTTTCCCGAGTTTTATCATAGTGCTTGACGTCTGTTCTGCCTATCCAGGAGCTCAAGGCCCAGTCCCTCGGGAAGTCGATGTTCCTCCGGTGGGAGAGGGATGTCTGGGACCAGCTCCGGCGGCAGAAGGACTTTCTCGCTCATGCCAACGAGCTTGTGTAGGCGTGGAGCGCGGAGGTGGAGGACCTCCACCTTCACTGTGTAGATATGAAGGCCGAGGCGACCATAGCCCGGGAGCAGGCCATCCCTTTGGCGGCGCGGATCGAGGAGCTAGAGGAGGTGCTGACCCGGGTGGCCGGCGAGCGGGACACCTTTAGGTCCCGGGCTAAAGAAGCGACGGCCTCTACCAAGGCCATCGCTGGGCAGCTGGGAGCGGAGCAGGGCACACACCTGCTGACGAAAGGTGCCCTGGTGGAGGCCCTCAAAGTGGCCGAGGCCTCCCAGGCCGAGGCCTCCCAGGTCTAGGCCTTAGCCTAGAAGGAAAAGGCCGAGGGTGAGTCCTATTGAGCCACGCCCCTTATTTTATTTGTTTTTCTTGCGTTCGACCCCTAACTCCCCGATGTGACGCATAGCTGGAGAGGGAGGCTTCTAGGGCGACCGAGGCCTCTCAGGTCGATGTCAAAAACTAGAGGAAGAAAGCCGAGGGTGAGTTTTGTAGGCTTACGCCCCTGTTCAGCTTATTTTGTTTCATGCTTAACCCCATCCCGTCTGTCTTGGTGCATGGTTGGAGAAGGAGGTCACCCGAGCAGCCGAGGCCTCCATCGTAGTGCAGGCAGTGCTTGATGCCAAGATCCGGGAGCACAACGCACTGTAGAGCGCCGCCCGTACCGCCTATGAGGCCCTGGAGGTCAGAGGGGTCGAGTCAGGTAGCTCCCTCGGGAGCCGCTTGATTGCGTTGAGCGGCCGAGTCCGCAAGCGGCTTCGGGGGGCGCTGCATACGGGCGTTAAGCGCACCTTGGCTGTCGTCTCCTCACACTACGCCGTCATCAACCTCGAGGCCATCAGCGATGGTTACGTCATGGCTAAGGATGACGAGAAGGCCAAGGAGGAGGTCATGAAGCTGGTGGAGGCGGCTGAGGCCCCTGGCACGACACTGGCCAGTCTGTTCGAAGAGGAGGTGGTTCCTCCCACGCCGACCACCGACGCTGGCGACTCTAAGTTTTGACCTGGGCCAAAGGGGTCATGTAAATAGATTAGGACTTACATTATCGTACCATAACACTTGTGGCCGTCGAGGCCTTTTTAAAGTACTTATGCGTATACGCTTTTTAATCGTTTTTATGGTATTTCCGAGCATCTGTCCTCTGTCTCGTCTTTGAACATATCTTTTGTAAAAAACTTCCTCGGAGCCTAAGCTGTCCCTTGGGCAAAAGGTGGTGAGGGGTTGCCATAGCCCAGAGGCGTAGGCCGTCTCACGACTCGGCCGGCCTTTTGGCCCTGAGACAGACTTTCGGTCCTTAGGTTTTTTACAATCGATTTGCCAGAGCACGTGAGAGAGTTTGGCGTAGAAACTTTTTCAAAAAACAACTAAAAATCAGTGTCTGGGACTTAGGGAGGCTCGGTTCTGCAGAGGCAGAGCCGTGTCTTGTTCGAGCCCCGCGGTGGGCACCTCTGCAGAGGTAGAGCCGAGTCTCCCTTATAGCGTTATCGTAATGCCGATCCCCCACCGATGGGCTCGGGGGGTTTCTCAAAAAATTGGAACAACTAAAGAACGTTTCTTTATTGTATTTCAAGAAACAATGTATACAATGCTTGGAAATTTAAGGGTAGAAGCGACGTAGCTATTCTATGTTCCAAGCGTTGGTGAGGACTTTGCCCTTCTTGTTGGCTAGCTTGTAGGTCCCGGGCTTTAGCACTTGGGCGACGATGTACGATCCTTCCCATGGCAGGGTCAGCTTGTGGCGGCCCTTATTGCTCTGCCTTAGTCTTAGCACCAGGTCGCCCACCTTCAGATCTCGGCTTCGAATGCGCCGGGCTTGATAGCGTTGTAGAGCTTGCTGGTACTTGGCCAAGTGTAGCAGTGCAACATCTTAGGCTTCCTCCAGTTGGTCGTCCTCGCGTGCAGTGTGGTTGCTCTGCTCGTTGTAGGCCTATAGCCTCGGGGAACCATACTCCAAGTCAGTGGGGAGGATGGCCTCGGCTCCATAGACCAGGAAGAACGGTGTGAACCCCGTGGCTCGGCTCGGGGTGTTCCTTAGGCTCCAGATGACCGAGGGAGTTCGGCAAGCCATTTCTTGCCAAATTTCTTCAACCGGTTGTATATTCTAGGCTTGAGGCCTTGTAGGATCATGCCATTGGCATGTTCTACTTGACCGTTTGTCCTAGGGTGTCCTACGGCCGACCAGGCCACACAGATGTGGTGGTTGTCGTAGAACGTTAGGAACTTGTGGCCGGTGAATTGTGTCCCATTATCAGTGATGATGGTGTTTGGAACCCCGAACCTGTGGATGATAACAGTGAAGAACAGCACTGCTTGCTCAGATTTGATTCGAGTGATTGGACGAGCCTCGATCCACTTGGAGAACTTATCGATTGCTACCAGCAAATGGGTATAGCCCCCAGGGGCCTTCTATAGAGGCCCAACCATGTCCAGCCCCCACACGGCGAATGGCCATGTAATGGGGATGGTCTGGAGGGCTTGGGCTGGGAGGTGCGTCTGCCGCGCATAGTACTGGCATCCCTCACAGGAGCATACCAGCTTGGTGGCATTAGCAACCGCCGTTAGCCAATAGAACCCTTGGCGAAAGGCATTTCCGACGAGCGTCCGAGGCGCTGCATGGTACCCGCAGGCTCCCACGTGCAAGTCCCAAAGCAGGGCCTGGCCTACCTCGGTGGTGATGCATCATTGAGGATGCCAGATGGGCTTCGCCTGTACAACTCGCCGTTGCCGAGGATGTAAGTTTTGGCTCGTCTCGCAAGCCGTCGGGCTTCGGTCTTGTCTGCAGGAAGCTCTCCTCAATTGAGGCAATCAAGGAGCAGGACTCGCCAGTCCATTCCCTGGTCGGCCTCGGGAGGCTCTGCATTGATTTCCATGGCCTCGGGCTCTGCCATAGGGGTCTCGATGACAGAGGGGGCCTCGGGCCCTTCGGTGGGCTCGACCGGTGGGCCCTCTTCTGCCGCTGAGGCGTAGTCGATGGAAGGCTTGTGGAGGTCTCTAGCAAAGATGTTTGGGGGACCGGGGCCCATGCCGACGCCATCTTTGCCAGTTCATCCATGGCCTCGTTGAATTTTCACGCAATGTGGTTGAGTTCGAGACCGTCGAACTTGTCTTCAAGGCGACGTACCAACTTGTAGTACGCCTCCATTTTGGGGTCATGGCAGTTCAACTCTTTCATCACTTGATCGACGATGAGCTGCGAGTCGCCCCGTATGTCGAGACGCCGTACTCCAAGTTCGATGGCAATCTGCAAGCTGTTGACGAGGGCTTCGTACTCGGCTGCGTTGTTGGAGGCGGTGAAGTAGAGCCAAATCATGTAGCGCATGTGCACTCCAAGGGGTGAGATGAAGAGCAGACCCGCGCCTGCCCCGGTGTTCATCAGGGACCCGTCAAAGTACATGGTCTAGCATTCCATCTGGACTTGAGCAGGTGGCAGTTGGGTGTCGGTCCACTCAGCCACAAAACCGGCCAAGACCTAGGATTTAATTGCTTTCTGAGGCGCAAAAGACAGGGCTTCCCCCATGAGTTCGATGGCCCACTTGGCTATCCTACCCGAGGCCTTCCGGTTCTGGATTATCTCTCCTAGAGGGAAAGACGACACCACGGTCACCGGGTGGGACTCGAAGTAGTGACGCAGCTTGTGTCGAGCTAAGACTACGGCGTAGATCAGTTTCTGGATGTGGGGGTAGCGTGTCTTAGTCTCGGAGAGCACCTCGCTGATGAAGTAAATAGGTCATTGGATGGGTAGAGCATACCCCTCTTCCTGCCTCTCAGCTACCATGGCCACGCTGACCACTTGGGTCATTGCAGTGACGTTGAGTAAGAGGGCCTCACCCTTGGTTGGTGGCACCAGGACAGGAGGATTGATGAGCAATGCCTTGAGCTTGGTGATGGCTTCTTCGGCCTCGGGGGTCCAAGAAAAGCGTTCGGATTTCCTCAAGAGGCGGTACAAAGGCAAGCCTTTTTCGCCAAGGCACGAGATGAAGTGGCTCAGGGCCGCAAGGCATACCATAACCCTCTGCACTCCTTTGAGGTCTCAGATTGTTCCCATGTTGGTCACGGCCGAGACCTTCTCTGGGTTGGCCTCGATGCCACGCTCTAAGACTATGAATCCCAAGAGCATGCCTCGGGGGACCCTGAAGACATACTTCTCGGGGTTGAGCTTGATGCCCTTCTCTCTAAGGTATTTGAAGGCTATCTCCAAGTCATTAACGAGATCACTGGCCTTCCTGGACTTGACTCATCGACGACGGCCTCCTTCGCCCAGTTACCGACCCCAACAGCCCGAAGTGGATTGCTCTAGGGGGCGAGCCGGAGCCGAGGCCACGCGATGGCTACATCGTGAGCTTCGTGGCCTTCCACGAGCGTGGTCTCGGCCTGCCGGCAGACCGGTTCATGCGGGCGCTCTCGCATTACTATGGCATGGAGCTCCACAACTTCAACCCCAACTCCATCGCGCAGGCGGCCATCTTCGTCGCCGTCTACGAGGGGCACCTAGGCATCGCCCCCCACTAGGAGCTGTGGCTTCACTTCTTTCGGGCGAGGCTCAACACCAAGCCGCTGGGCATGTCGGGCACGCGGAAGGCGTTGAGGGCCGGCGGCTGCACTCTCCAAGTGCGCCAAGACAGGCAGCCCTCCTACATCTCGGCCTAGCTTACGTCGTCCAACCTGGCGCGCCAACTATCGGTGTTTTGGGTCCGGCGGATCCTCAACCAACCAATGAAAGTGTACTACGTGCCCCTAATCCCGGATGGTGATGCAAAGAGACACAAGGTTTATACTGGTTTAGGCAATAGGTGCCCAATGTCCAGTCTGAGAGAGCGATCTTGTATTCCTTGCACCAAGGTGCTTGTAGTAGGGGTTTACAAGCTGAGTGAGAGAGGGAGCTAGTCCTAGGTCTCTGCGTAGAGTGGCAGGAGTTGCTTGAGATGTTGATCTCTTGCAATGAGGAAGAGTGGGCGTTACAGAGCGTTGTGCGTCGCTTATGCGCGTGTCTGTGTGAGTCCGTCCTTGTCCCCCTAGAAGCGGCCCCGGTCACTCCCATTTATAGTCGAAGGGAGGCACAGGGGCGGTACATGGGTTTGCTGAGCAGAGGCAGCATGTCCGAGCCCTGTAGCTTATCACTGTGGCGGCATGGTCGGTGGAGCGGCCCTGTCCTCGGTGCACTGGAGTGACGCGCCGGTCACACCTGATCCTGTGCGACGTGGGAGCTCTTGCGACTGGGCGCAGGGTATGGTGCGTACTGCAGATGATGTGCCGATCGCTGTATGTTGACAACGTAGAGAGTCGAGGCCCAGTCGATGCCGAGGCCGAACCATTGTGGGGGGCTCGGTGGGCGCGAGTCCCGAGGCTACAGGGACCCCCAAGCGGATAGCCGAGGCTCAGAGGGAGCAGTTGGTCTTGTACGTTGATTCCGAGGCTACAGGGACCCGGACATGACTCTCCACGCCGCGCTGTCCAAGAAGCAGGGGTTAGGTAGCATAGTGCAGCACGGGTGTCAGTCGTGGGCACGGTGCTGAGCACAGCGACCGGTAACCCCTGTCCCGTCCTGTCCCGGACGGCATGGCGTCGATGTGACTCGCGTCTCGTCGGCCACTCCGCCATATCGAGCCGTCGTTCGACTGACGTCGTGGGAGTGGTTGAACGCGTTAGTTGGATCGTGACGTCCTCGTCCGAGGCCTTACGTGCGGGGCCTCGAGCGAGGCGGAGAATCGGTACCTCGTCCGAGGTCTTACGCGTGGGGCCTCGAGCGAGGCGGAGAATCGGTACCTCGTCCGAGGCCTTACGTGTGGGGTCTCAAGCGAGGCGGAGAATCGGTACCTCGTCCGAGGCCTTACGTGCGGGGTCTCGAGCGAGGCGGAGAATCGGTACCTCGTCCGAGGCCTTACGCGCGGGGTCTCGAGCGAGGCGGAGAATCGGTACCTCGTCCGAGGCCTTACGGTTTCATTTTGGGCCGAGCCAGCTTCGGGTGAGCCCGGATATTGTTCGAGGTGGGCCGGGCGGTTTAGCCGAGCCTCGGATAAGATGGGGGGTTTGCCGGTGGTTGTCTTTTAGCTTCGATTTTTACGAGGTCTAAGCGATTTTTTCGTTCTTGCTTAGGGGACCCCTTTTTATGGTACCCGACAATATTATTATAATACCATTATAGTAGTATATAAAATATATACTCTCAGTATGTTTGCATACTTGAAGTACATATATACTCCCCTTGTCACAAAAATAATATAGCTATGAGTTTGTTCTAGTTAAAGTGGTTCATGTTTGATCAAGTTTATAGTAAATGATATTTACATTTATGACTCTAAATCATTATATTTCGTAATTAATCTAATGATATTTATTTATTATCATAAATATTAATATTTTTTTATTTATAATTGGTCAAACTTATTAAAATGCTAAAATATGACACTGTGCTCAAATTGCAATCTTAGATAGTCTAGTATAATTATATACTCCGTCTACGTATACTTCATCGGGCTATATACACCATACGTTTTGGAGTAACTGCACCTTAGGAATAGGAAATAATTTCCCTTATAAATATTCCATTATATATTTTGGTGATCTGCACAGGACTAAGTATTATATATCTTGAAATATCTAATTTTAAAGTAGGTTATGCCGTATTCCACGATGAGGTGACTTCGCTCTAGAAAGTTTAGAAATGGATTGCACTCACTCAATAAATAAATTACAAAAAGTAGTCAAAATTTGAGGAGAAAAGACTGGCAGAACAAAGAATAAGACACCTATGTATGTATGACGTATTCACATATCTAATGTTTCCGACTGTATTTCTGTATCGTCGTTATCTGACAGCGACCTCAACACTGAAAAACGACGGTGGTGGTTTCGCGGTAGCATCTTTCTACTCGTCGCCGATGGAAAAACGACAGAAAAACTGCATGCAGGAGCCAGTAGGAGGTACGCGTGGTGTCCTCTGCGGCATACGGCATGTACGACGAGAGGCGCCGCAGTGTCTCCAAGACCCGGCGAGGTCTCCATGGCTGCCAAATCGATGGGGCTGTTTGGATGATGACCCGCCTCGCAGCTAGCTGGCCAGGTCAAGATCTCAGCCCAGACGACTGAAAATCACCAGTCACTACCAGTACCAAGTGGGAGACACGAAATTAACACGCAGTAACAAGGACGAGATAAATGCGTGGGGCTGGTAATGTGAAACCGATGCGTTTGTCATCTCGGTCGAGCAATTAATTAATCGGGGCTCCACCGACAACGACAATCGATCAATCTCTTGCTCTTCCATGTGAGTGGCTTTGCATATGGTGCAAGCAAAGCTGTTATCTGGGTATCAATTCAGAAAGGGATCGAAGATTAGGCTCGTGATTCTGGTGTTAATCATGCGGCTAAGCGAGCACGGATCCGCAGCTAACCATTCCACATCTCCCGCAGTGGTTTATGGTTTCGCCACGCCGCGTTGACGAACACCGCATGCAGAGTTTAGGCATTGGTGGCCAGTGGCCGCAGAAGAGCTGAAGCAACCCGGTAACCGTCCAGCCTGGCCACCTTTTCCGCCCCCGTTTCCGTAGCAGGTGCCGGTAAAAGCCCTAGTTGATGGCAGGCAGTGCCCAAGGCTGGCGGGCCGAGAGGGAAATAACGCCTTGTTTAGTTTCATCCTAAATTCCCAAAAAATGCTACAGTACCTATTACATCGAATGTTTGCGGTCTGTGCATGGAGCATTAAATGTAGACGAAAAAAAACTAATTGTACGGTTTGGTGGGAAATTACGAGACGAACGTTTTGAGTCTAATTAGTCCATGATTGAACACTAATTGCCAAATAAAAACGAAAGTGCTACATTAGCCTCAAATTCCAAAACTAAACACGCATAGTGTTGGTAATAAAATCAGTGCCTGCCATCAACCAGCGAGACAGGGACAGAGGTGGCAATAAAATCAATCTGCGCCGGCTGACCTTGACTACCCATAGTGTTGGTAAAAATCGATGCTGAAACTGTCTCTGCACCGAGAAGTATCACATGCGTCGATGCTGAGACAGTAAAAAAAAATTCTCAGCCATCATTGATGCTTTCTCGTGCGCATGAAAGAAAGATGAGCTTCTGATGTTGGGACTACAGTCACATACTCACATGTACGGCCTTGTTTAGATCACCTCTAAATTCTAAGTTTTTTCATTTTCTCCATCACATCAATTTTTGGACGTATGCATGGAGCATTAAATGTAGGTAAAAAAAATAACTAATTGCACAATTTGGTTGTAAATCACGAGACGAATCTTTTGAGTCTAGTTAGTCTATGATCGGACAAAGTTTGTCAAATACAAACGAAACATGCTACAGTGTCCAGATTGCAAAAATTTGCAATCTAAACCAGGCCTACATCGATGTTCAACGCTGTGTGGTTAGGATGTTTTCTCAGCATCGGCCTCTCGTGGCATGCAGCTGTAGTATTAAGCCCCGAGCAACGCTGTGGGCAGTTCAGAGCTATGTAAAAAGAAGTCGTGTGTTCATCTGTTTACTTCAACAACTGTTGCTGATCGGTGACTCTGAGTGAAGCCGGTGGCAGGTTGCAGGCTGCAGGCTCAGAATGCCATCTTCAATGCAGCTAGCCTTTTACGACTCCAATACCATGTTCAGATGCACTGCATCCTTTTTGTTTCTCTGTTCAATCCCAAGGACTTGCATTCAGCTGCACACATCACTGTGCAGAAGAAGGTATCTTCACTCCTCTGTCTAGGGCCGTATAGCCTGTAGGGCTAGGGCCTGGGCTGGGCTGAACACAATGAAGCGTCTTGCAAGTTGCAACTTCCGATCGACCCACTTGGTGTTGGTGGGTGGTGGCCGGTGGCCGTGCCCCTTGGTGACGGCAGGCCAAGGGAGACGGCAGGGACCCGACCTAAGCTGCCTCTCATGGCGTAACTCTGGTGTACTCCTCCACCTAAAGCAACTTCTGCAAGTCGTCGATCTGCAACAAGTACTGGTGCTAGAGCTAGCATAGCAATGCTACTGCTGCTTGACCTGCGTTTGCATTCTTCGTATTCGCCCTTGTTTAGTTCCACCAACTTTGTACCTTTAAATTTTGCACAGTGCAAGATTCTCCATCACATCACATTAAATATTTAAACACATGCATGGAGTATTAAATATAGGTAAAAAAAAAACTAATTACACAGTTTGGTTGTACTTTGGGAGACGAACGTTTTGAGCCTAATTAGTCAACGATTGAACAATTATTATCAAATATAAACAAAATGCTACAGTACCAATACAGTGCTGCGTGCTCTTTGAATGTCCAAAGTTTGGGCACTTAAACACACCCTTCATTGCATGGCTGGATGCGACGAACCCCAGGACTGCTTGTTAGCCCGGTACCAGTGGCAGTGCCAGCCTGGTGGTCTCTTCGTCCTACTGGGAAAAAGGATCTGCTGCTGCTATCTTGAATGGCACAGTGGCAGTACCGGATCTTATCTACTGGTTCGGTGAGGGGAGTAAGAAGAAGCCCTTTACTGGTCAAAGGGAAAATTAAGTAGAAAATTACTTTGTATGACCAATAAATTAGCAGACTTTTCTTGCTGGAAAAACTTCAAATGTACGGAAATTCTCTTGATAACTATTCATGATTTTTTTCCTAATAAATAAAACGCCACCTACTCCTTGTTTTAGGTTGGTCTAGTTTAATAATTATTCGTGGTTTCCCCTTTCGATACATTTTTTTGACTCACCACGAATCTCTCCTCCTCGAACCTTAGGGGACGTGCTGGAGACAGCATGGGAGGGTTGGGCATCGGGAGGGGAAGATGGGTGGCTGGCATGCATCGAGTTCTGCGGTCTGGGCTACACCTTTTTCGAATACGAAACAAGAAAACAGGGCTGACAAGGCTAAAGATTTGCAATTACTAACCCCAGATTTCGCGGAACTAAAAAGCCCCCGTGTGGTTTATTGTGAGTCGGGGGGGGCTCAAGTTCTAGCGAGCTCGTTTCAGGCCAAGAAGTATTTACTGCTATTATTACTCGGGCGACAGATAACGAGGCGGTCCGCAGCATTCCTCGGCCTTGGTGCGCTATTCTCCAGAGTTGGAACAAGAATTAAGCTGTACTCTGCTCGGCGAAGGACTCGGTCTTTCGCGGAGGTGGTGAGAGAGGGACGCAAAGCGACAACATCTCAAGGCTCTGGCATGGCGAATCAACCTCCCATTGGCAGCCAGGGTGGTCAGTACCCATCCCATCACGGCGGCGCCGGTGGCTCCAATCTAGGGCAGACGGCGGGCAGGGGGGATATCACCCGGGCTTCAACCCCAGCTATCACCTGGGCGCTAACCGGGGATGGCAGGGAGGTGGGCGTGGCCGACTGGGCGACAGTGGTGGTCACGCCCCTTATGGCTTTGCCGGCCGCTCCTTCGGCAACAACAACTTCTTCGGCGCAGGACGAGGGAACGGTGGCCGCGGCGTCGGCCGAGGCCGTGGCAGTGAGGAGTGGGGCGCTAACCCAATGGCATCCCGGTCGTCGACGCCGAATGCTCCAACAAAAGCTCCAGCTTCTACTTCTGCAACTCCAATCCCTGAAGGTATTATGCTGAACTCGCAGAACAACTCGGAGGAAGCTAATATGAGGGCCATCAATCAGAGTGATAGTATGATGCCAAGGCAGAATGCGGATAAAGGAAAGAACAAAACTCCATACTGCTTCCGTTGTTTAGCCAAGGAGCATGTCTTGAACTTGTGCTCAAAGGTACTCTGCTGTGAGATCTGTGACAGTGATGATCATGTCATGAAAGCGTGCCCTTTTACAAAGGATGCTAAACCATTGCAGTGCCACATGGGTTTGCGGTGGAAAATTTGGGTTTCTATTACATTGATCATGTTGGGAAGCGAAAGGAAAATAGAGATTCAAAAACTGCTAAGGTGAAAATCTCAGGAGGTTCTATGACTGAACTGCAGGTCAGTACTGAACTTGAGAGGCTCATACCTGGCAATGTGAATTGGGAGGTGAAAGCATTAGGGGAAAACACTTTTACTGCAAATTTTCCTTCCACAGATGAACTAGAGCGAATGGTGCGCGTGGGAACTGTGGTGGCTAAATGCAAAGTAGCAAAGATGGATTTCGAAACCAAAAGCAATCCTAATGTGTTTAAATATGAGATCCCCAAGGTTTGGTTCAGTTCAGGGGGCTCCCTGATGATCTCCTGGAATTTCCCATTGTATGGGCAGTTGGCTCCATACTTGGGGTGACTAGGAAAGTAGATATGAAGTTTGTGAAAGCACATGAGATGGGCAGGATTCAGGTGGAAGTCCTTATCCTGGTCTTTTCCCGGATTTAGTGGACATAGTTATTGGGGACTTCGTTTATGAATTACAATTCAGGGTGGAGAACTCTTATTCTGAATCATCATCGAGGCCAATTGACATGGATTTGGATTTTGATCTAAATAGCGATGTTGAGGAAGAGAAAAACAAGGAAGAAGAAGGGGAAAAAAGCAACAATGATAACAAAAAGGAAGATGTGGAGGAAAGGAAAAGCAAAGCTGGGTCTGGTTCGACACCTCCTAAGATGGGTCGCCGGGCTGTTCTTTCTCCTAGGACTGATAATGTTTCTACTATGGTCACTAGAAAGGATAGGCCTACAGTGGTACTTCAGCCATCTGGTGATGGTAACAATGGTGCATGGATGACGGTTCCAATAGGGCCGGCGGTAGGTCAGCCCAAAATTTTAGCACAAGGTACTCATCCAGTTGCAATGATGATTGATGGCCCAAACACTCCGGTTAAATCTGGGACTCAGCCTGTAGTAACTCCTTCCCGAGCTAGCAAAAGAAATGCTTGTGTGGGGGACCAAGATTCACTGCAGCGAGCTGAAGCTGTAGGCCAAAAGGAACTTGGAGGAATCAACTACACAAGGTAATTCTTTCTCAATTAACTCATTTTTAGCTTTAGATAATTCAGTAATCGCTGCTAAGTTCAGTTCGCTGGGGGTCTGTTTGGATGTGTCTAATTTCTCGTGTTCTGAGCAATTAGATTGCCTTAAATCTGTAGAAAAAGACAGGCTTAGTTGTGCCAAGAGGTCGGAGGTAGAAAAAAATTGGGAATTGGTTTCGTCGTTATTAGATGATTTTGACGAACTATGGGGAGATGATATTGATATCCTGGCTTTGAACCATATTTGTGGTGAGATGGCTGAGGGTCCATCTGATGGCGATTGCGGGCGTTCGGAGGATACCCATGCAAAAACACCAGTGGGGAAAAATAGGAAAAGAAAGAAGAAATTAAGGAAAAATATACCTTCCACAGTCTAAATGAAAGGTATATTTTGGAATTGTAATGGTTTAGGTGATCCAAAGAAATTTAAATTTCTTTTGGACTTGACGCTTGAAAAGAACTTAGATTTTATTGCCCTGTCTGAAACGAGTAGGGGAGAGTGTACTCAGGTGTTTCTCAAAAATCTGTGGGGTGGGAAGGATTTCCTTTGGCATGTCAAACCTCCGAGGGGCAGGTCCGGAGGTATGTTGTTGGGGATTAATCTTCTCACATTTGATATTGGAGAAATAGAAGAAGGAGAATTCTTTGTTAAGTTTAAAATCAGGAACAAAGATGATGGCTTCCAATGGCTACTTGTCTCTGTGTATGGTGTTGCTCAACCCAGTCTTAAAGAAAGTTTTTTGACGGAATTAGCCCACCTTTGTGCTAAGGATTCGCTACCTATGATTTTAGGGGGTGAATTTAACACCATTAGGGGGCCAAGGGAGAAAAGCAACTCTAATTACAGTGACAGATGGCCATTTCTTTTCAATGCTATCAGACACTTTCAATCTTAAGGAGCTAGACCTTTCGGGTAGGAAATTTACATGGGCAAACAACCTACAGAACCCGACTTTTGAAAAGTTGGACATAATTTTAATGTCCACTGAGTGGGAATTAAAGTTCCCCAAATCGTTTGTTCAGGCTTTAACCAGAGAAATCTCAGGCCATACGTCGTTATTTATGGATACAGGAAATCCTTCCTCTAGTAACTCCCACCCTTACTTTAAATTTGAGCTTGGTTGGTTACTTAGAGAAGGTTTCATGGACATGGTCAAAGAGATCTGGGCTAGCGTGCAGATGGGTAACACCCCTTTAGAAAGATGGCAGGCTAAAATTAGGCGGCTTCAACAATACTTAAGGGGGTGGACGAAGAACACTAGTGGGGCATATAAAAAAGAGAAGAAAGCGTTGCTAGATAAGTTAGATGAATTAGACAAAAAAGCAGAATCCATACATCTCAATGAAGAAGAAGTAAATCTTAAACATGTGTTAAATGATAGACTTGCTGATCTCCTAAGAGAAGAAGAGCTCAAATGGTACCAACGAGCTAAAGTCATGAATTTACTTGAAGGGGATGCGAATACCAAATACTTTCACTTGGTGGCGTCCAGTAAACATAGGAAAACTCAGATATTCCATTTGGAACAGGAGGAAGGGGTAATTAGTGGTGATTCTAATCTAAAAAAGTATATCACCAACTATTACAAAAATCTATTTGGTCCTCCTGAGGCACCCACCACGTTCTTGGATGAGTCACGGACTGAGGATATACCTCAAGTATCAAATTTGGAAAATGAAATCCTAGCTGATAGCTTTACCGAGGCTGAAGTCAGGATGGCTATTTTCCAAATGAAGCATAATACCGCCCCTGGACTAGATGGCTTTCTAGTTGAATTTTACCAAGTTTTATGGGAGGTGATCAAAGGTGACTTAATGGCGTTATTTGAGGACTTTCATAGGGGTGAGTTGCCTTTGCATAGTTTAAATTGTTGAACTACAATCCTGCTACCAAAGGGTAGTGAAGCAAACATGATAGAACAATACAGACCTATTTGTTTGCTTAATGTTAGTTTCAAACTTTTTACAAAAGTAGTCTCAAATAGAATTGCTCTTGTTGCCCAAAAAAATCATTCGACCATCCCAGACAGCCTTTCTTCTGGGTAGGAATATCATGAAAGGGGCAATAATTCTTCATGAGGCAATCCATGTGTCAGGTTCATAAACCCGGGGTCCCTCATGGACCTGCTTCCCAGCAAAAGCTCGGCCCAGCGGACGACATTGCAAACGACGTGCAACTCCTGGGCCAGCCCAAAAACCAACGACAGGCCAAGGGCAATCCAGTCTCCGACCGGAAGGCCTGGCCAAAGAGGAACGACGCTCACTTCCGACTCCAGCCCGCCTCTCTGACCGGAAGGCCTGGCCAAGGAGGAACGACGTTCGCCTCCAACTTCGGCCCGTCTCTCTGACGGGAAGGCTTGGCCAGTTTGCCTCTAACTACAGCGCTCGCTTCCGACTCTAGCCCACCTCTCCGACCGAAAGGCCTAGACAAGGAGGAACGGCGCTCGCTTCCGTCTCCTCCAACTTCGGCCTGCCTTTTCGACCGAAAGGCCTGGCCGAGAAGGAATGACACTCGCCTTCGACTCTGACTCGCTTCTTCGACCAGGAGTGCATCGAACCTCTGCTTATAGCTCTTCTCAAACCGGGAGGCCGGAGCCAACTGAGGAACGACCGACCGGGGATGCTCGCTCGGTGAAAGACCCAGGAAACGGACAGAGCAAGTAAGGCAGGGCGCTCCAGTCAAACTACAATATCAAGTGTCGTACCCTACACACCTGCAGGACAATACTGTCAGGCCATGTCAGAAGGATGCACCGCAACCTTCCAAACATGTCAGAACATGAACAATGTTGTGGGCACCGACATTTATCCTAAAGTTTGTTAGGCGCCGAAATCTACCATACCAGAAGACGATGGACCCTACCACATGCATCTGAACATCGACAGTGTTATGGGCACCGATGAACCGCCTTGTACCCGACGGCGTGGGCAACAAGACTAGGTAGCACACACACACGCTCTTTCTCTCAGACTCTCTCTTGTAAAGCCGTCCCCTTTATCTATAAAAGGGGATGCGCTCTCTCCAAAAGGAGGAGGATCGATTGATCGATTCGAACAACCATCGATTCACATAGACGATTCCAATGAACAATAGACATTAGAACACTTAGCGCATGTCGAAGCCCCCATCACTCTCGGCCCTTCGGTCCATAGTCCGACCAAACCTCTGATACCCCCCATCTTACTCCCTCTCGTTTGTAACCCCATAGCAAACTTTGAGCACCTGGGCTCAAGAATAAAGTCACCGACCGACTCCGACTAGACATAGGGTGATGTAGACTAGGCCTGATCTTCCAAAAGGTATGATAGCGTCGATTGGTGGAGACTCAACGTTCATGATCTAGGCTTCAAACTTTAGTTGGACCGGGCCTCTACCATGAGAAAGATGAATTGGACGCCTATGCTGGTCCTCCTCCTCTCCTTGGCTTGTATGTGATGAAGAAGTGATGTCCTCATTATAGGGCATGTTGCCTAAACCAGTATAAACCCTGTGTCATTGAGTGCTAGGCCACATCCGATCACAACGTGCGGCATAACTACAAATATTTATGTGTTGGTCACTTTTCACACCGACAGTTGGCGTCGTCCGTGGGGAGGACGCCGTACGTCCATGCTTTTGGTCATCGGATGGCCCATCTTTCCACCACCTTTGCCATGGTGGGCTCAAGCGATACGACTCGCTTCGGCTCACTAGAATTTCCCACGCTCCCACCTATTGGGATGTGGGTTCCTCCCATCTTTGAGCCATCCCTGACCTTTCTCTTCAGAAGCCTAGACTTCATCGTCGACCGGCTCGGCGTGCTTCACCTCCATGGGGAGGCACTTGTCCCAGCGCCCGTCAGAGGAGGAGTACCCTCCGACAGCTCTGGACAGCCCGGCGACCTCAACGACGAGACACCTACACTTCGCTCTGAGCCTACGCTAGGCTCAAACCCCGCTGGGAGTAACGTACATACTATTCTTTACTCACTCTTTCATATTTTCCATCGACTCTTTGGAGGGACCCTGTTGTCCCTACCGCGACCGCCATACGACCGATTCCCCTATGGCCTCGTGTCCCCCGTGGACGAGTACGCCTGGGGGCTCCAAAGGATGCTGGTGCTGCCCCCTCTCACATCCGAATTCATGGGGATGGCGAGCTATGCTCTTGCTTCTTTCCCTAAACTCATGGATGACGAGGTTGAGAGCAATGGCTCCAGCATCGATGACATCGTGGCACCTAGCCACCCTCTGTCCCGAGAGTGCGCTATGGCAGATGCTCCGGTACAACTGTCGGTGGTGGTAGAGTCTCTATAGACCCTCACCCCTCCGAACCCACGTGCGGAGTCCCTCACATGTGCCTAGGAGCACGGTGAGGAGCTACGACAAAGGTGGCAGAACCAGCCGCCCCCTATGATGGCGCGCTTGGCGCAGCACGCTGTGCCCCATGTGCATGACCTAGTGAGCGGTGCCCGGGGTCGCATCCGCTAGGTCTAGCGCAACATCATGGATGGAGGGAACGATCCCCTATAGTTGACTCAGGCTGGCTAGAACATCATCGTTGAGACGATACTTCTGCGTGGTCTACCAGAGCTGGTCGACCCCTAGGAGCAGATGGTCCACCGGAACCTCCGGGCACTGGTGGAAACCGCCGCCGTTCAGCAGGCGCAGAGCTCCGTGTTGTGACACTGACTCGTGACCTCTCTCCACACTAGGGAAGCGGGGATGCACTAGACACATCGCTCCATCCACTCACTACCATAGCCACCGGGTGTGAAATAGGAGGCCGCAACTGCACCACGGCCTGACCCGCCGCCTGCTCCACACCGGCTGCCTATGCGCGAACGCCTCAGGCCGAACCAAGACGCTCGTAGTGTCATCAACTTCTAGCATCAGGCCCGACATGACAATGACGTCCATCAGGTGGCAGTGAGAGCAGGCAGCTCGGGCTATAGCCGGACCATAGAGGGGACCGGTGAGACGCACCCTAGGCGTGGTCACTGACCCAACGACCAGAGTCCTAGCCCAGATGTCCTGGGGCCACGGGCCTTTGTCCAGCACAACTAGAGAGCACCGTTCCCACAGTGCTTCCGACCACCTACCAACATCGCCAAGTATACTGGGGAGACAAACCTCGGGATATGGCTCGAAGACTTCTGGCTCGCCTACCGAGCCGAAGGAGTGGATGATGACCGCTTCATCATTCAGTACCTCCCGATCTGCGTGGGGGAACATGTTCAAGTGGTGGCTCAAATTCCTCCCGCATGACAGCATTCGCGACTGGGCAGACCTCAAGAGGATCTTTGTCAGGAACTTCTTGGGGACGTATGTCCACTCGAGGAACTCCTGGGACCTCAAGAGCTGCCAGCAAGAGCCCAATGAGTCCCTACGGGACTACATCCATAGGTTCTTGAAGCGGTGCAACTCCCTTCCTGATGTTGTCGATGCGGACGTCATCAGCGCATTCCTCTCTAGGACAACCTGCGAGTCCCTAATCCACAAACTTGGCTGCCTGAAGCCCCGAACCACCCATGACCTGCTCGATGTCACCACGAACCATGCCTCTGGTGAGGAGGCGGTTGGGGCAGTCTTCAACGGAGGCTAGGACAAGGACAAGGCCAAGCGCGAAGATCAAGATGAGGGCCCCTCCACATAGAGGGGCAAAAAGAACAAGAAGGATCAGCACCGACTGGCCAACTCCGCATTGGTCGCCGCGGCCGATCGCATGGGCAAGCAGCCCCAGTAGGGCCAGCTCGGCCACTTTGACAAGCTTGTGGATAGTCCATGCACCAACCACGCCTACTCCGTCAAGCACCTCTACAAGGACTGTGAGCTCGTCAAGCGCTTCGTATGATAGGCCGGCGGGCCAAAAGAAGGAAAGGGCAAGGAGGTAGTAGCCAAGAAAGGAGACACGATGAGCAAGGATGGGGATGACTTCCCTGACCCTGAGGAATGCATCATGATCTTTGGGGGATCCGATGCCATCTACTCCAAGCGCCAGCACAAGGTGCGCTACAGAGAGGCATGCGTCGTCGAGATGGTCATCCCCACCTTCCTTCGCTGGTCGGAATCTCTGATCACCTTTGATCAGAGGGACCATGCTTCTCACATCACCAGACTGGGTCTCTACCCACTCATCGTCGACCCCATCGTCCGCAAGAAGCGCCTCACCAAGGTGCTAATGGATGGAGGCAGCGACCTCAACATCCTCTACGTTGACACCTTCGACGCCATGCGCATCCCCCGGTCGGAGGTCCACCAAGTTAGCTCTCCCTTCCACAATGTGATCCCAGGGGCGCATGTATACCCGCTCGGGTAGATCGACCTGCCCGTCATGTTTGGCAACCGAGCCAACTTCTGATCAGAGGTGCTTACCTTCGAGGTGGTGGACTTCCCGGGGTCTTACCATGCCATCTTGGGGCAGCCATGCCATGCCAAGTTCATAGTGGTCCCCAACTATACCTACCTAAAGTTGAAGATGCCAGGACCAAATGGCGTCATCACTGTGGATAGCACCTTTTCGCGTGCCTACACGTGCGACCGTGAGCATTACGAGCTCACCACTGCCATCATCAACTCGACCAAGCTCCCGTGGCTCGGGGAGCTATCGACCTCAGTAGTCCCAGACTGCAACAAGCCAACCTCCTCGACTGCCTTCTACCCACTCGAGGAAACTAGGGCGGTGGGGATCGACCCCACTGACCGTACCAAGATGGTGCGGATCGGGACCCAGCTTCTAGCCAAATAGGAATGCAAGCATGCCAACTTTCTGTGCATCAATTGTGATGTCTTCGCATGGAAACCTTCCAACATGCCAGGCATACCGTGGGAGGTCTCCGAGCATGCACTATGCCTCGTCCTGAGCTCGGAGCCCGCCAAGCAACGCCTGTGTCACTTTGACGATGAGAGACGCAGGGCCATAGGCGAGGAGGTCGCCAAACTCCTAGCAGCTAGATTCATCAAAGAGGTATACCACTCTGACTGGCTCGCCAATCCTGTTCTTGTTAAAAAGAAGACCGGGAAATGGAGAATTTGTGTCAATTATACTGGCCTCAACAAGGCGTGTCCAAAGGACCATTTTCCTTTACCACGCATAGACCAGATAGTCGACTCAACCTCAGGATGCGAAATCCTCTCCTTTCTGGAAGCCTACTCAAGCTATCACCAGATCACGATGAAAGAGTTCGACCAGCTCGCGTCTTCGTTCGTCACTCTGTATGGTTCGTACTGTTATGTAACCATGCCTTTCGGTCTAAAGAATGATGGCGCCACCTATCAATGGTGCATGAAGCAATGCTTCGCCGATCAAATCAACCCGCTCGATCAGCCTAACCAAGTCGAGCAGCCAAAATAAACAATCGTCGTCTATGTTGATGACATAGTGGTCAAAACGGCTCAAGCTTGTGACCTGATCGCAAACTTGGCTGCAACGTTCATGAACCTCCGAAGGTTCAACATCAAATTTAATCCCGAAAAATGTGTTTTTGGGGTTCTGATGGGGAAGCTATTTGGATACATCATGTTCGAATGCGGTATCAGGGCCAACCCTAAAAAAATCATAGCAATCTCCAACATGGGCCCTATATGCAACGTTAAGGGCATACAGAGGCTCACCGGCTATTTGGCCGCCCTGAGCCAATTCATCTCCTAGCTCGGCAAGCAGGGGATGCCCCTCTACAAGCTCCTCAAAAAGAGAGACGCCTTCGTCTAGACGGAGGAAGCACAACAGGCTTTGGAGAGCCTCAAAATGTCACTAACATCGGCCCCAATCCTTGTCGCTCCCAAACAGGGAGAACCCCTCCTCCTTTACGTCATGACAAGCAACCATGTGGTGAGCGCTACCCTAGTCGTCTAAAGGGAGGAGCTAGGGCACCACCTTAAGGTCCAATGGCCTGTATACTTCATCGAGGAGGTGCTCACTGACCCCAAGGTTCGGTACCCCCAGGTGCAAAAACTCCTATATGACATGCTGATGGTGACCCAGAAGCTCCTGCACTACTTCACCGACCATGAAGTCTCAGTCATCTCTTCATACCCGCTTGGAGACATCATCCGCAACCGCGATGCCATGGGACGAATCTCCAAGTGGGCACTCGAGCTAATGGGCCACGACATTAGGTATATCCCCCGTACTTCTATTAAGTCTCAGCCTCTCACGGATTTTGTCATAGAATGGATGGAGGTCCAGCTCCTGACCCTAGATGTCACCCACGAGTACTAAATGATGTACTTCGATGGGTCCGTAATGGTGCCCAGCTCGGGGCCTAGAGTGGTTCTGATCTCCTCGAATGGGAGTAGGCTCCACTACGCAATCTGCCTCCACTTTTTGGCCTCAAACAAGCTATGGAATATGAGGCCCTCATCAATGGACTGCGCATCGCCATCGAGCTCGGCACCACGTGGCTGTACGTCCACGGTGACTCAGAGTTGGTCGTCGACCAGGTCATGAAAGAGTCCTCTTGCAAAAACCCCCTCTTGGCAGCATACTGTCAGGAGGTGCGCAAGCTCGAGGACAAATTTTGGGGGATCGAGCTACACCATGTCCCCTAAAAGGACAATGATGCCGTGATGACGTCGCCCGCTGACTAGCGAGCGTCGCTACTCGCCTATCTTCTCGAGGAGGTTCTCCCACTAGAGAGGACTGAAGCGCATTGAATCGCTCGATGCGCTAAGACATTCATCGCAATCGGTAACAAACTCTACAAACAAAGTCCGTTGGGAGTACTCATGAATTGCGACCCTACCGACCAAGGCAGGTAGCTTCGCCTCAAGGTCTACGCCAGAATCTACGGACATCATGCGACTCTAAGGTCGCTAAGTTAGAAAAGCCTTTCGCCAAGGTTTTTACTAGCCCACTATGCTATGAGATGTAGAGGAGGTAGTCCGCAGGTGTGAGGGATGTCAGTTCTACGCTCGGCAGACTCATTTGCTGGCATAGGAGATTCAAACCATCCCTATCACCTGGCCATTCATGGTCTAGGGCCTTGACATGGTAGGACCCCTCAAAAAGGACCCAGGCGGCTTCACTCACCTGCTCGTAGTGGTCGACAAATTCACCAAGTGGATAGAGGCCAAGCCTATCACCAACATTCGCTCGGAAGAGGTGGTCAAATTCTACCTTGACATCATCTACCGATTCGGCATTCCTAACTGTATCATCACTGACCATGGAACTTTAGTGATGGATACGACATCAAGATCAACTGGGCCTCGGTCGGACATCCACGTACTAACGGTCGGGTCGAGAGTGCCAATGGCATGGTCCTCAAAGGACTTAAGCCTTGCATCTTCGACCGACTCAACAAGTACGCCTAGCGATGGGTTGCAGAGGCCCCAGTGATCCTCTGGAGCCTAAGAATGACCCTGAACCGATCTATAGGGTTCACACCCTTCTTCTAGGTCTATGGAGCTGAAGCAGTGCTGCCCTCCGACCTTGACCATGGCGCCCCAAGAGTGAAGGCCTTCGACCGTGACCGAGCCACAGAGGCTCAACAAGACACAGTCGACCTGCTTGAGGAGGCCCACAAGACCACTATCATCCGCTCCACTCGCTACCAGCAAATTCTCCGTAGGTACCATGAAAGAAAAATCAGAGGGAGAATCCTCGAGGTCGGAGACCTCGTGCTTCGAAGGACCTAATCGACCAAGGAGAAACACAAACTCTCTCCGCCATGGGAAGGGCCCTATATGGTGGCCAAGGTGATCCGACCGGGCGCCTACCGACTGAGGGACGACAACGATGACGTTCTCACCAACACTTGGAACATCAAACAGTTACGTCATTTCTTCCCCTAAAATTCGGTCTTACTTCTTTCTTTCATTCAACATTCACTCCTACAAAGCACCCTGGCCCGAACACTTTTGGCCCGGGTTGCTCGGGGGCTCCACAGGGGTGCGTTACCACCTCTCTTTTTTACTGTCATATGGTAAATACCTTTTTGCCCGAATGAAAGGGTAGTCCGTTCCTTTAATTACCTTACGTAACGTTGCTTTAAACATTCCGACCGATCACACCCTACCATGGCCTACGGTTATGAGCAGCTAAGCCTCATAGGCCATGCTCGGGTTCTTAAAGTTGCATCCTACGATAAAAACGGGTAGGTGCGAAAAAGAAAGAATAAGAAACAAAGCTATGCTAGGGTAAAAGTAAGGAACGGATGGGACAAGCTTCCCCGAACAAAGTGATTCCATCACAAAAATGAAACTAATGTATTCATGGATATGAAAATGCTTACACGGAGACTCCCCCACGAACTTATCCCTTATACATATTCCATGTTTCTACTTTACATTCTATTGCGGCTGCCCGGCGGCATCGGCTACCGGCTCGACCGGCGAAGACAAGGGTTGCTCGCTCTCCAATGGGGCAACACTCGGTTTGGTCAGAGGTAGGGCGACATTCACTTCCAACTCGGGCTCCGCTCCATCCGCAGGCTGGGCGATGTCCTCCTGGCGCGCACCTTCAGCCATGCTCGCACGACGACCTCCATCACCCATTACGCGGAGACTTGCTCTGCCACCAACTGTGCGTGTGGTAGCAAGCTCTCCCCACTGTAGACGGCGGTGAAGTCTAGGTCGGGGTGGTGCATTGCCACCAAAGTCAGCACCCCCGACGTCCCGTAGAACATCCCATCGGAGATAAGCACCCAAACTTTGTTCGGGACCTCCGCCAGTCGGATGGCGGGCGTGCTGGTGCTCAGCGCCGACCCAAACACCTCTGAGACAATGACCTAGATGACATTGCGGAGCTGATCAAGGTCCCCCTCGAGAGCACATCGCTCCTCAAGGGACTTGGCCAGCACCTCCATGCTCCGACCGATCATTGCCTTGGCCGTCTCCAGGTCCTGCTCTAGAGAACAAACCATTCCGCCCAGTTCTAGAAGAAGGATGACAAGCTCAGAAGAAAGTTAGAGGAGAAACCAAGACATCAACCAAAACAGAAAAGGTAGATATCGAGGCGAGTGTTCTCAAGGATGGAGAGGCCTTCCTCCTGCCAAGTCACCTGCTCACGCAGCCGAGCGTTCGCCTCCTCCGTCCCAAGCACCTGGCCCCAAAGCGCGAGCATTTCCTGGTCGACCTCCGACCGGGCCTTCCTCTTTGAGTCTAGGGCCTCTAGGGAACTCTGGAGCGTCGCCTCAGTCTCTGCTAGGGACTTTTGGAGTGCCGCCTCGGTCTTTGTCTAGCAGACCTTCATCGCGTCAAGTCCCCACTCAGTGGCGGTCGCCCGCTCCACCACGAGCAGTTTTGCTGCCCAGGCAGACTCCAGCGGGCGCTCAAGCTCGATGACCCACCATGATGCCATGGCCTCCCGCTCCATCCGAGCGTGCTCCTCCCAGAGAAAACAGGACTTGTGGCTCAACATCTCCTCCAAGCCCTGCAAAGCAAGAAACAGGTGTGCTAAGACAACCGGTGAAAGACCAAGGAGTCAACGATGAATGCAGAAGACTTACCTCTGCAACACGGGGCAGGTCGATTGTAACCGCTTGGTGGATGGACTTGACCTGCTCTAAGGCCACCTCAAGCTTCACCCTAGTTTGGGCGAGATCGGACTCCTTGGTGAGTCCTCTCTCCCTAAGAACATCCTAGAGCTGCACCTCTTGCTCATCCCGAAGGATGAACCGCACCTTCCTCGGGTCACTAGGGCAGGGCCACACCAGATCGGTGGTCCCCCCAACCCACTGGAAGGCCCCCCGACGATCGGACCACCGCTAGCTCCTTCGATGGTGGGAGGGCCGATGGCTCCACCCTGGTGCCTACCATGGTAGGGGAAGGGATCTCCACCACCTCGACCACGTGGCCCGCCAGCGGCTGCTCTGCCTCTGGTCTGGCTGTGTCTCCTCCCAACCCCAATTGCTCCGACTAGGAGGGCGAGCCATGCGTCCCTTTGCCAGGTGATGCAGGGAGCCTGGTCTCCCTCCTCTCTTCTATCACAGCCAGTGCGGGAGGGATCGTGAGGGTCACATTCGACCCGGCCTCCGCCGTCACCACTGGGATCACCGCCAACACTGTTGCCACCGCTGCCGCCATACTTGCGACCAGCCGGGGGGGCGTAGCCCCCTGAGGGGAAGGTCGCACCACCGCCACCCTACTCTCCCCATCGCTCATCGTGATGCACTGCAAGGTGGGCCTCCACTCCTCCCACATAGGAGGTGGGGCGATGCTCAACCCCGATAGTATCTGGCCACTGTCAAAAAAGTATAGGTCAGTCGCACTCCAAAAACTCAAACTATGAGATCAAAAAAGAAATAGAGAAAGCATATCGGGATGCAAGCGGCAGGGCTCTGAAGCCCCGACCCACTGGTAATGGGCCTACCAAACAAGGGCCGCTCGCAGGTCACTAGCCATGCCCCCTCACCTCTACCGGGGGGAGTCAACCTGGTCGACTCTCGATCGGCCCGTGAGTCACTACAACCACCGGCTTGAGGTGCACCGACTGAAGTAGTTGGTGGGGCATCCCCTATTGTGGGTCGGGCGCCAGCGCTGGCCCCGAAGATGCACGGGTGTGAGCCTACTCCTCTGACCTCTTGGCCTACCCCACCACGCCCGGTGCAGGTAGGGACAAGGCCGGCGACACCTCCAAAGGGCGCGGCGACCGTGTCTGCATTGCCTCCCGCTCATCAATGGTGTTCGAGCTTGCGGCGTGCTTCCTTAGCGTGGGAACACCGCCATGCCTCTCTAGCTCCCGCCCGCCGCCGATAGACGCAGCCATAGGCTTGTGATGCTCCACCAATGTCGCAATGACCTCCTGGCCTCCCTCATCCTCGGAGGAGATCACGTCGTCACCCATCTCTTTGGGGTCCTCTAACACGAGCTTCGCCTCAATGTCACTCTGATTCTCGCTGGCCTGCACGCACCGGGCGATATCCTGCTCCTTCTGGCGCCTCCTCCGAGCCTTCTCAGCTCTCTTCTTCTTCCTACTATCCGCCACCTACTTTAGGGCCACATGCCGATCCACGCCCTCTGGCCCCTTTGAAAGGTGCGACAAGGACTTATTACTGGTGAGTCCCTACGAAACAAACGACTTGAAGTCAAATTATAATAGAGCAAGATTGAAAGGGACACACAATAAGGAAAGGAGAACGTACCAGATTGGGTAGCTTCCTGGCATGGAGAGGTCTGGGCTTTCCTTCAATGGTCTCCTGAGCCTTCAGTTGCAGCACCCGATCGAGTCGGCTCCAAACTTTATCCTTCGCCAACTCCACCAACGATGCATGGTCGGGGTTCGTTCAGCCATAGTATAGCCACATCGGCTGCGTCCTTTCCGCCAGTGGGGAGACCCAATGGTGGAAGAAGGTGTGGAACACCCACACCCCATTGAGGCCATGCTACAATAGCTTCTGAAGCTCCGCCCCAATGATCTCTAGCTTGTTCTACTGGCTAGACAAGCCCCTTGACTAGCTCTCCCACCTCTCCGGTCTCCTTTTGGTGAACGGCTAGAATGGCACCTCCACCGGGTTCCTTATGTAGAACCACTCCCCGTGTCACCCCTGATTGGAGTTGCAAGGGGGTGTACGTGGGGTAGGAGCTTGCCGAGCTTGGCTTCTTCTTTAGGGCGAAGCCACCAACCGACGCTTTCCTGGCCAGCTTCCCCTTCGACAAAAGCTTGCCCGGTGAAGATCCACCGGAAGAAGTCCACGAGCGGCTCCATCCTAAGGAAAGCCTCTCACATGGTGATGAAGCCGGCGACGTGCAGCACCCCAGTTGGATTGAGGTGCTGCAGCTCCAGGTCCCACTCATTGAGGAGCCCGTGTAGGAACCAATGCATGGGATATCCCAGCCCATGCTCATGGAATGCAAGCAAGGAGATGACCTTGCTAACACAAGGCCATGGGAAATCCTCCCTCGTAGGAGCCCTCCAGTGCGCCACCTCCTTCGGCGGAAGCAGCCCCTTCCTAGCAAAGGTGGCCAACACCGACTCATCCACATTGGATGGCCTCTAGCTCGACATTGCGCTCTAGATTCATGAAATAGATCTGTGAGTTTCTCCTCTCCCTCGCTCTACCCACTCTCACTTAGGAACCGCCACGGCACGATGCACTTGGTGAGAAAGAAGAAGGAGGAAAGGCGGTGGATGGGGAATAGGTGAAGGAATGAGATGAAAGCCCTCTCCCTTCCCCTATTTAAGGAGGAGGCGCAACAGTTGGGGAAAGGTGAACGATTGGGGTGAAAATCCCTCTCCCTTCCCCTATTCAATGTAGATGGGACGTGGTGGGACGCATCCTGACCGTTGGGATGCGCCCTGCCCAACGAGATGGTGCCTAGTTAGACGGGACATGGCCTGGCCATGGCCCACCACTACCGCGTGTCGGGTGTAGGAAACAAGGCGCAACCACCCATCGGCGGCCCTCCGCCTTCCCAGGCAGGACTTAGAAGGGCCCAACAACGGGATCTCCGCCCATGAGAGACCAACAGGCTTCCAGAGTCGATCGGACGACTTAGGTGAGTGCTGAGAGATAGGTAAGGAACAAAGGGATGCCCCATGTGGGCCACGCCAACTCTGTCATGAATGATGAGCACGGATCCCATTCAGACATATCTGATAAAAACTCCTCGAGCCTGTCACTCAAGTCAACAAGGTAACCCTACCGATCCCTCTTACTTTATTTTTCCTGATGCATGATTATTCATTTATCCATTTGCATACTTGCGTTCGCACATTCATTCATTCATCCCATACATCCGAAGCATCGCATGTGCAGTTAAATGCATCACAATGCTCTGTGTTGTGTCATATAGTGGAAGTTCCCTCATTCGACACGAGCAACGACTGACTAGGGTTCGAAGGCCAGCCCATGAAGGGCTCAAGGCCACCTCGCGTCAAACAGAGCCAGAGGAGAAAACACAGATGAGCCCCAGCGGCCCTCGCCCACTCTGTTCCAAAGCAGACAGGATCATCTCGACCGTCTCGTTTGATCCAAACCTCGAGCCATGCCCATAGAATCTCCATCGAGGGGAGGCTAGCGGGACACCTAGGTCGATCTTTGGAACGACCTAGGCATCTACCAGGATGTGGGTTAAGAAGCAGTGAAATGCCACATGAGGGCTATGCTAACCCCATCACGAACGACGGACCTAGATTCCACTTGAACGTGCTTGTTAGCGAGCTCAGCAAGCACGTCACTCGAGCCATTGAGGCAAGCAATGTTAGCTTAGCCCCTCCGGTTGTGGAAACTATGGATGAGGTAACGCATGGAACTAGACCAACCCCTAACAAGCCCAACGGGGCTCAAGGGCTCAGGTCGCCTGACACCGACTCTAGAAATCAACCGACCGCGTAGGTCGCGGGCAGGACAAACATGGGCAAACACCCCGAACGACAGTCTACGGCCCTAGGAAAAGAGTACCAAGATGCTTAGCCTCCAACCGACTCACCAGTCAGACATAGGCTCGGGGGCTACACCTGCGGGTGCGCTCATGCACACCCACTATCAAAACAAGAAATTCCTTCGCTGATAAAACAAAAAACCCTCTAGACGATTCTACCCGAATCGCCCGAGGGCTCAGGGGCAGCACCTATGGGTGTGCACGCGCGCACCCGCCGTCAAAATGAAAAATACCCTAGATGATTCTACTCGAATCGCCCAGGGGCTCAGGGGCTCCTATCAGGTTTATAAACCTAGGGTCCCTCATAGACCTGCTTCCCAGCAAAAGCTCAGCCCAGCAGACAACATTGCAAATGACACGCAACTCCTAGGCCAGCCCAAAAACCCAACGACAGGCCAGGGGTGATCCAGTCTCTAGCTAGAAGGCCTAGCCAAAGAGGAACGACGCTCGCTTCCAACTCCAGGCCGCCTCTCTGACCGGAAGGCCTGGTCAAGGAGGAACGACGCTCGCCTCTAACTTCAACCCACCTGTCCGACTAGAAGGCCTAGCTAGCTTGCCTCCGACTCCAGCGCTCACTTCTGACTCTGGCCCGCCTCACTGACCGGAAGGCCTAGCCAAGGAGGAACGGCGCTCGCTTCTGTCGCCTCCGACTCCGGCCCGCCTCTCCAACCAGAAGGTCTGGCCGAGAAGGAACAACGCTCGCTTCCGACTCCAACTCGCTTATCTGACCGGGAGTGCATCGAACCTCTTCTTATAGCTCTTCTCCGACCGGGAGGCTAGAGCCGACTGAGGAACGACTGATCGGGGACGCCCGCTCGGTGAAAGACCCAAGAAACGGATAGAGCAAGTAAGGCAGGGCGCTCCAGTCAAACCACAATATCAAGGGTCGTACCCTACACACCTGTAGGACAGTACTGTCAGGCCATGTCAGAAGGATGCACCACAACCTTCCAGACATGTCAGAACATGAATAATGTTGTGGGCGCCGACATTTATCATATAGTATGGTAGGCGCCGAAATTTGCCATACCAGAAGAAGACGATGGACCCTACCACATGCATCTTAACATCGACAGTGTTATAGGCACCGACGAACTGCCTTGTACCCGATGTCATGGGCAACAAGACTAGGTAGCACACACACATGCTCTTTCTCTTAGACTGTCTCTTATAAAGCCGACCCCTTCATCTATAAAAGGGGATGCGCTCTCTCCAAAAGGAGGAGGATCGATTGATCAATTTGAACAACCATCGATTCACATAGATGATTCCAACGAACAACTGACGTTTGAACACTTAGCGCATGTCGAAGCCCCCGTCACTCTCGCCCCTTTGGTCTAGAGTTCGACCGGACCTCTGATACCCCCCCCCATCTTACCCCCTCTCGTTTGTAACTCCACAGCAAACTTCTAGCACCTGGGCTCAGGAATAAAGTCATCGACCGACTCAGACTGGACATAGGGCACGTTGCCTGAACTAGTATAAACCCTGTGTCATTGAGTGCTAGGCCACATCCGATCACAACACGCGGCAGAACTACAAATATTTACGTGTTGGTCACTTTTCGCACCGACACCACGAGATGCATAGGAAGAAGCTAAATGGGGTTTTATTCAAAATAGACTTTGAGAAAGCTTACGAGAAAGTCAAGTGGTCTTTTTTGCAACAGACTTTGCACATGAAAGGTTTTTCCAAAACATGGTGCAATTGGATTAAAACCTTCGTGCATGGTGGAAATGTGGATATAAAAATCAATGATCAGATGGGTCCTTTCTTTCAAACCTAAAAGGGTCTTAGACAAGGTGTGGGGGGTACGACCCTGAATACCCATGGTAGACCACATGGGCTGCACCCTCAGGGGCGGCCCAACCCACAAGACGAAGCCTTGTGGGGCATGACTCTGGTCGGCGCCTTCCGCAAGACATCTAGATGGTATCCTGAAGATACTACGAGATCTATTAGGATATGTATGATCCTAATATTCCTATAATCAGTTATTACTTTTCGGTTATCTCTCAGATCTAATCGACTTGTAACCCTACTCCCCGAACTATATAAGGCAGGCAGGGACCCCCTCCAAAGACACTCAATATCATACGATAGCTAATACAAACCAATAGACCACAGGAGTAGGGTATTATGTCATACTGATGACCTGAACCTGTCTAACTCATGTGTCTCTGTTGCCTTCTTGTTCTTGATCTCACGCTCCTCTACCGATTAATCTACCTTTGTGGGATACCCCTTGGAGGACTACAGATGATATTCTATCGACAGTTGGCGCACCAGGTAGGGGACTGTATGCTGTTTCCTTGTTGAACAAGATAGTTTTTTCCATAGGCTCTTCGTCTCTCCCACAGCCCGGCTAGATCTTCATGGTCGAATCGATCTCCTAGATCATCAATGCTGACGGAGTCAGAGAGCTCCTTGAGCCGGTGCAGATCGTTTCTACGCCGATCATCCCTGCACCTATGACTACAGACCCGATCTCGAAACCACCTCTGAGGTCGCCTTCATCAGCAACTCACTGCCCGCTTCCTCGCTACCAGAGAAGGTAGATCAACAACGATGATCTGGTCGAGTCCATCGATCGGGTCGGTTTGAAGCTTGCCGATTGCCTCTCCATCGCCGAATCAGCCCTGGACACTTTGGTTCAGCACTAACCACCCTCCGATCCAATCTATCAGAGGCTGCTTGGAAAACTCCAGGAGTTGCGGCTATGCCCTTTGGGCTCATCAACGTCACCGCTACTTACCAAGACGCCCTGAGGGGAAAATTCACCAACCAGGTGGAAGACGTTCATCCACTCACCGACCAGCTCGACATCCAGCCTTCGCCAGCCATCAACATGCTACACATAGGACGGTGCCCTAGGGCATCCCTCTAGACCATCCCAGAGGAAAACCTAGGCTCCGAGTCTCAGGGCTCTACGGAGACCCTCGCCGAAACCTTCACCGAGCAACTCCTTCTCCCACCCTTTTAGGGTGGCGCGATCTTCAACGTCAGCATCAACAGCCCTCCTCGGAATGGCAAAACTAAAGAGGAACGTGTCGCTCGTGAGAACAGGAACGTCAACCGCGCGCAGCGCCGAGAAAATGAGGCAGCCATTACGAGGGCCGAGGCTACTCGTAATAATCGGCTCGACTCACAAGGAAGGCCACTCCCGCTCCACGCGACCTCAACGAAGAATTTCTCCACGTTGACGGCAACGACGTCTTCAAGACTCCAAGCGCCAATCTGGTAGTGGCCGCCAACGAGCTCACCCAGGTCGTCGCCATGCTTAAAGCAGCACACTGTCAGGTTAGTGAGATCCACGAGGATCAAAGACCTTCATGCTCTACGAGCACAATTTGTCGATCCACTGCGCCGAGATCCAATCACCGCCCCAGTCAAAGCCATTTCACCAACCAGTCACTGCCTCTCCAGGGGGGAGCCGAGGGCCACTGCACCAAACACCATTGCCAACATGACCCGAAGGTCGAACAGGATGCTCAAGTGCACCTCAGCAACCTCTGGGATGCACGATGGCATATCGAGCAATGTCGCTTCGATCGCCATGAAGATGAAGTACGCCTCCGCCAGGAGTACAAGCAGGAGTATGAAAACCTAGACTCGGCTCTCGAGCTGATCATCACAGGCAATGCTACGACCGACGCCGACCACAACCCCAAAGGGCCCCCAGCGTTTACGAGGGCGCTCCAAACACTTCAGTGGCCCCGTGGTTTCAAAATCACTAGGGTCGAGCCCTATGAGGGAAGGATGAATCCAACACAATGGCTATAGGTTTACACCACCGCTATTTGCGCCGCCAAAGGAGACACCAGTGTCATGGCGAACTATCTCCCCATCATGCTGACACAACTCGCCATGAGCTGGTATACTAGTCTTGCCCCGGACTCCATCGGATCCTAGGAAGACCTAAAAAAAAGTATTCACCGACAATTATATGGCTACGTGTACTCGGTCGGGCACCAAGCATGATCTCAACTGCATCAACCAAAAACCATCTGAGCTCCTCCGTAGCTACATCCGATGCTTTTCTGAGATGAGGAATTCTATTTCCAACATCATGGAAGCTAAGGTCATCACCGCCTTCACCCGAGGACTAAACCATCGCGAGCTTCGCTCCAAGTTCAACTGCAAGCCACCCATAGGCATTGGCGAGATGATCACTACTACCAACCAATATGCTAACACTGAGGAAGCTGAGGTACGCTTCAACGAGGATGTGGGCACTCATCGACCACCTCGCCGCTATGATGACCGCCCCGACGACCGACGCCACAATGACCGCCGCTTCAACGACCGTAGTTATCATCATGGCAGCGGCCGTGATCGAACAGAAGAAGCCAAGTCTGGCCAAAATCACCGCCGCCGGCCAGACCACATCGTCGCTGTCGTCAGTCAACCTCGCGCCAAGCGCAACTATGACGAGCAGTACCAAAAGATCCTCGATGACCCATGCCCTCTTCACAACAACGCCAAGCACAAGATGAAGAACTACCTTGGCTTGGCTAAGGAGTTTTAGGACAAAAATCTAGAAGACGACCGCCGACCGCCTGGGGGCCACAACAATGCCTTCCAGGACCACAACAAGGTGGTCACCACCATCTTCGAGGGCCTCGCCTCCACCAAAAGCAGAAGAGAATGGAAGCTCACCGCACAGCGGGTGCTCTATGTCGCTATGGAAGACACCACCACCAACCCTAGTTATCACCCATGGTCTAAGGTACCCATCACCTTCAGCAGGGCTGACCAGTGGGCGAACATCCCCTGCACAGGGCATTTCCCTCTTGTCCTCGATGCAACCGTCCAAAAGGTGCTGTTTAGAAAGGTGCTCATTGATGGTGGGAGCGCTCTGAATCTCCTCTTCGCCAGAGCCCTAAAGGAGCTGGGCCTTGGGTTATCAGATCTCACACCCTCCGACTCCTCCTTTTGGGGTGTGGTACCTGGTAGGGTCTCCAAACTGCTTGGAGAGATCACCCTACCAGTACAGTTCGGCACGACAAGCAACTACTACGTCGAACACATCAACTTCTACGTCGCCGACTTCAACACCGCCTATCACGCCATACTTGGTCGGCTAGCTTTGGCCAAGTTCATGGATGTACCACACTATGCATATCTGGTGCTGAAGATGCCTTCGCCTGTAGGAGTTCTGGCCCTGTAGGCCAATCTCTCCATCGCCTATGCCTACAAGACAGAGAGTCTCGCTCTCGCCAAAGCCACTAACCTATCCATCCTGATGGCCAGCGTGGTCACCGAAGCCAAGACGTTGCCCACTGATGACATGGAGATCCCAGAGCTGGAGCCTCCCTGTGCCTCTGCCAAGTCCAAGGAAATAAAGGAGGTTGGCCTCAGCCTCGACGACCCCTCCAAGAATGTGAAGATTGGGGCTCACCTAGACCCCAAATAGGAAAGCATGCTTGTCTCCTTCCAACATGCCAACGCCGATGTGTTTGCTTGGAAACCTACAGACATGCTGGGGGTACCATGGGAGAAGATCAAGCACTCCTTGAATGTCTCGCCGACCGCTAAACCGATCAAGCAGAAACTTCAATGATTCATGCTAGACAAGGAGGCTATTAGGGTAGAAATAAAATGGCTCTTAGCTACCGGATTTATAAAAGAAGTGTATTATCCTGAGTGGTTGGCAAACCCTATTCTCATTCAAAAAAAGAATAAAGAATGGAGAATGTGCGTTGATTACACCGATCTTAACAAACACTGCCCTAAAGATCCCTTCGGTTTGCCTCGGATAGATGAGGTTGTAGAGACCACCATCGGCTACGAACTGCTCTCCTTCCTTGACTATTACTTCGGCTATCACCAGATATCCCTCAAGGAAGAAGACCAGATCAAGACGTTGTTCATCACACCCTTCGGTGCATACTGCTACACCACCATGTCCTTTGGACAAAAGAACGCTGGGGCGACCTATCAAAGGGCCATCTAGATGAGCCTCGATCAACAGATTAGCTGCAATGTCGAAGCTTACATCGTTGATGTGGTCATCAAGTCTAGGACCACCGACAATCTTATTGCTGACCTCGAAGAAATGTGCGCCAACCTAAAAAAGTACCGATGGATGTTGAACCCTTCAAAGTGCATCTTTGGAGTTCCACTCGAAATACTACTGGGCTACATCATCAGCGCTCGTGGCATCAAACCCAACCCTAACAAGGTCTCCGCCATCACCAACATGAAACGGCCAACATGCGTTAAGGATATACAGAAGCTTATAGGCTGCATGGCTGCTTTAAGCCGCTTCATACCGCGCCTCGGTGAAAAAGGGCTACTATTCTTCAAACTCCTCAAGGCCTCCAAGCATTTTCCTAATCAGAGGAGGCAGATACAGCTTTCGAGCAGCTCAAGTTATTTCTAACAAAGCCTCCGATCATGACAGCACCATGGCCAGACGAAACTCTCCTGATCTACATTGCCGCTACTTCTCGCGTCATCAGCACAGCCATCGTGGTCGAACACGAGGAGGCCGGGCATGCCTATAAGGTGCAACATCCAGTATACTTCATCAGCGAGGTCCTTAATGAGCCCAAAACTCATTATCCTCAGGTCCAAAAGCTGCTATACGCCATCCTAATTACATCGCGTAAGCTCTACCACTACTTAAAGTATTACAGGATCGCCATAGTCACCGAGTTCCGTCTAGGGGACATCCTCCCTAACAAAGTGGCCAACGACCATATCATCAAGTGGGCTATCGAGCTTGTCACTTATTCCATTGAATTCAGAAGCAGGCCTACGATCAAGTCTCAGGCGCTTGCTGATCTCGTCGCTGAGTGGACTGAGATTCAAGAGCCCATCGCTGTCACTTGCCCCGAGCACTGGGTGATGTACTTCGGCAGCACCCTTAACATCAACAGTGCTGGTGCGGGCATTCTATTCATTACGCCGACCAAGGATAAGCTCTGATATGTTCTCTGGATACACTTTTCAGCCTCCAACAACGCCGTCAAATACGAAGCATGTCTCCATGGACTCCATATAGCCGTTGAGCTCAGTGTCAAATGCCTCATGGTATATAGGGACTCCGTGCTGGTCATTAACCAACTTAACAAAGACTAGTCTTGCTCCAGCGAGAAGATGAATGCATATTGCGCCAAAATTAGGAAGCTTGAAGGAAAATTCTACGACATCGAGTACAACCATGTGGTACGCGACCAGAATTAGCTCGCCGACCATTTATCCAAGTTGGGCTCTTCTCGCGCCATGATCCCATCAGGCATCTTCGTTTAAGATCTCCTGGCGCCATCCATTAAAGAAGATAAGGAAGTTCAGGAAGTTCCCCCCGCCGAGCAGCTGGTACTGGCGGTACCTTCGCCAGCCGCCGATTGGAGGGAACAATTCATCAAGTACCTCACCAGCACCGACGTACGAGCTGATAAGACTAAAACCAAATGCCTAATCCGTCGAAGCAAACATTATGTGCTGGTGGACGACAACTTGATGAGGAAAAGTGCCAAGGAAGGGATTCTACAAAAATGCATCACCCAAGAAGACGGAGTGAGGTTACTTCTTGAAATTCACTCTGGTTCCTGTAACAACCACGTGGCTTCAAGAACACTGATCGGCAAAGCTTTCCGAGCAGGTTTTTACTAGCCCACGGCCATCTCCGACGCAGAAGACCTCGTCCGACGTTGTGAAGGATACCAATTTTTTGCTAAGCAAATACACATGCTGGCACAAGAGCTGCAGACTATTCTAGCTTCCTGGCCCTTTGCATGCTAGGGACTAGACATGATTGGCCCTTTTAAGCCAGTGCCAGGTGGCTTCCGGTACGTATATGTCGCCATTGATAAGTTCTCCAAGTGGATTGAGTATAAACCGCTCGTCTCGGCTACTGCAAAGAAAGCAATCGAGCTCTTCGAAAATATCATCCACAGATTCGGTCTCCCGAACAGCATCATCACCGACCTCGAAACTACATTTATTGGCTATCATTTTTGGGACTTCTGCGAAGACCATTGCATCTCCATCAAATACGTCTTCGTTGCTCATCCTAGAGCCAACGGCCAGGTCGAACGAGCGAACGGCATGATCCTTGATGCCCTCAAAAAGAGACTATATCAGAAAGAAGAAAAGCACCCGGGCAGATGGATCAAGGGGCTACTAGCTATAGTCTAGGGACTACGTACTAAAGCTAGTCATAGCACCGGTGTGTCTCCATACTTCTTGGTCTATGGCTCAGAAGCCATACTACCAGCGGACATTGCCTTCCGAGCACCTAGGGTGGAAAACTATGATGAAGGGCAGGCCGCAGCTGTTCGGACAGAGGACGTCGATAGGACTGAGGAAGAACGCTTAATCACCTGCGTCCACACAGCCAAATATCTGGAACGCTTACAGAGGTACTACAACCACAACATCAAAGGTCATTCATTTGCTGTCGGTGACCTTGTTCTCCGCAGAAAACAAAAAAATGAAGGGATGCACAAGCTCTCCTCCCCTTGGGAAGGGCCTTACGTCGTCAAAGAGGTCACTCGACCAGGGTCTTATTGCCTATGTGACTTAGAAGGAATCGATGTTCCCAACTCGTGGCACATCGAGCACCTCATACGTTTCTATCCTTGAAACGCCCCAGATATGTACTCTCCACTTTATGATGAACAAAGTTTTGGTCTCCATAAATTGTCTCCACTTTTTCTCCATTATGGTTTAATCTCCACTTATGGTCGCCAAGCTCCATGATACTCCATAGCGAACTCCAATATGAAATCGCCATAACTACGGTGAACACGTCTTCTCCAAATCGCCAACGTATTTCGCCACATGTTTTCTCCAAATCGCCGAGCACTTTGCTCCAAATCTCCAAGATTTTTTGCCGATCAGCGAGCAGCATACTTTCTTTTCTGTTTTCTTCGAAGAAGACCCAGTCCCCGATCTCTCCCTACACATGCCACGAGCTCCACGCTTTGCGTTATGGGTGGTCGGCTGTGGTTCATTGGTCACGCTTGTTCCTTCTACACGTCCACAGGCTCCACGCTCGACGTCACGGACTATGGGCTAGCCAAGGCCGAGAGCTCAGCATAGAACTAATTGCTCGAACGCTGCTTATACTATCTATATCTCCAAGTTATTTTGATAAACGCCGAGCAGCACATGTTCCACTCTGTTTCTCTATGGAGAAGACCCAATCTTCAATCTCTCCCTACACGTGCCATGGGCTCCGTGCTCTGCATTATGGGTGGTCGGCTGCGGTTCCTTAGTCATGCCTATTCCTCATACACGTGCACGGGCTCCGCGCTCGATGTTATGGACTATGGGCTAGCCAAGGCCATGGGGGTTAGTAGCGAACCAACTGCTTGGATGCTACTTGTACTATGTATAATTGTGTTATGGTTAAAACTACAAAGATTTTTTTGTCGAAATATAAGCTAACTGCATACACATGCACCTTATAACATTTATCATATACATAAGTGTTTTTTGTGCTTTTCACGCGTTCTAACTACCCCATCCAGATGTTACAGATGATACCCTCCAAACAAATCACCGAGCTTCACCATCGCCATCTGTCTCACCAAATAGGTCGATGTCGCCGGCTAGCTTTTTTGCCGTGTCCTCCACCTTGTCCTCCAGCTGCTTAGTCTCTGCCTCGCCCAGCCCTTCAGTGAATCTGACCCCTATTGCCTGAAGGTCAGTGGTTGGATAGTGGGACTGAACCACAGCAAGGGCGTGGGTTGCGGTGGAAACAACGGCGTCGCGGTTGAAGCTCTTGAAGCTCTCCCATGCTGTCTTGCACCTTTCGATGATGATGTCTGGGCGTGGCGGCCTGCCATCGGGCTGAGGAACCACCTCTGGGTCGACACAGTCGAGCACTGGTTTGATGCCGGCAACTACGGCGTCAAACTTGTCCCTCTGGGTCCGGGCGTCCTGCCCTAGCACATCGAACTATGCCTTGACCCTCCGATGGTAGTCTACAAGCATTACAAAGTTCCATCAAGCAAGGAAATTACTTCAGCAGTAACCCTGACCAGGGAGTACTCACCATTCAGCTCTTTAGCCAGTTTGTTCGCTCGCCCCATCTCCTTCGCCTTATCCTCTCGGAGTTGTTCAAGGGCCTAGCGCAGCTGGTCGAGCTCCACATCTTGCTCTATAAGCACAACAGTTGTCACAAAAAATAAGCATATCCAACTATGCAAAGTGCTTTCATCGATCACATGTACCTTTCTTCTGCTCGAAGATTTTCTGCAGCTGCTCCAACTGCTTAGAAGCATCCTTTGGTTGTGTGGAGGCAGTGGCCAGCTGCTCAGACTTGCTCCACAGCTATTCAGAGGCAATGGCCAGCTGCTCGAACTTACTCCACAGCTGTTCGGACGCAGCCGCTAGCTACTTAGATAGGACCCCCCTCTGGTGTTCTAGGTCCCGCACGTTGGACTCAGCGAGGTCTCGCTCGCGCCGGGCCCTCTGGGTATTTCTCTCTAAGAGGTTCATCACCTCCTTTAGTTTTTGGTTCTCCTCGGTGAGGGGCTCCATCCTCTTTATCAACTGGTGCTGGTGTTCGGTAGTCTGAGTTATTCCCTAAAAATGTACGGTGACAATGATTGAATTCGATCTCCAACGTCAAAGACGAGTACTCATGATTCAGTACTAACCTCGATTTGTTTTATTACTCTGATGAGGGCGGATTTCAATCTTCTCATCTCTTCAACAATTACCACTTTGCCACCGTGCTTGTAGAGGATTCGGATGGATTGGGTTTGAGTTTTGGCACGAACGATCTCTTCCACTTCGTCCTCCTCCGCTGCAGCAGGAGGCACCACCGGGAGGCTCTACAGCCAGACAGTGGGACCGACCTGCCCTGCGATGCCTCAAGCGGCGCCGTTAGCTCCTCGGATGCCACTAGATTCATCGACCTGGATTCTAGTGCATCGCCGGCAACTCCAGCTCTAGCTCCTGAGGGTCCGGCAGTACCCGCTGTTGCTTCAGGTATTGTCAACGACCCCCCCCCCCCGATGTCGACCTCTCGCCGTCTCCAAGGCCACCCCCAGCGGTTGTTGACTCTTCTGCCGGCTGGTGAGCACTCGAGGATTCCAATACGGGGACCACCGGTGCTGCCTCCACCCTGGGATCAGCCCAAGGCTGCTTGTTAGTCTAGGCGAATGGGTCTGGACCCTCTGTATGCCTTGCGCTGCATTAGATCATTTCGTCAAAGCACCAGAAAAGCTAAGATAAGATAGCAAAGTAACTCCAACACAAGGATACTTATCGTTTGGTGTGCTGGTACAATTTTTTGAATCGGCGATGCCCGCCCAAGCCCCTAGATGGGGCTATGGGGTCAACTCCCGTGCACTGGGGTAGAGGTCTCACTTCCTCCATAGTCAGCCTCTACTCCGCCTGCTGCTCAACGACTTCCCCCACCCGTCGCTCTAGGTTTACCTCCGCCTATTGCTCGGGGACTCCCGTCGCCCGCCTAGCGGGGACTTCCGTCATCTGCTGTGCGGGGATTTCCTTCACCTGATGCTTAGGGAATCCACTTGCCCACTGCTTGGGGACTTCTTCGCTTCCCCCTGATTGCTCCTCCATGAGTGTGCTGCGCGGAGATGCCTGTGTGGTTGAAGAAGGAGCAACTGGAGTTTTGTCATCATCAGACCACTCGATCACCGCGGTCCTTCGCGTTCTAGTGGTCTGGTCACCTTCAAGCGAGATGCCGCCTAGTTTGAGGGGAGCGACAGCCACCATCTTTCTCTTCTTCTGGGCCAGCTCGTCTGCTGTTGCCCTCTTACCCCGGACTTTCTCTAACACCGGGGGCGAACTCTCCGTTCGACCAACGTCGGTGCCTCCAAACTCTGAGGAGGTGCTGGCAGCATCTTTCTCAGGCCAAGCCGGTGGCTAGGCATCTACCACCCTCGGCCAATCACCCCTAGGCACGTCGAAGAAATACAGCGCTCTTTCCTGTGAATGCATCTTTGCATAAGTGAATCAGTTCACTACTCAGCAATGCTTCAGGATTAAAAAGTAACAGGAATAAAAAATTAAGATGTTTACCTGAGGAGGCAGATATGTGCAATTGAAGGCCCTTGTTTGCTTTGGCCAGATGAATGAAATGTTGGGAGTGAACAGCTCTATGGCCTGCTCTAGAACATTCTTCTTCGTTAGCCGCTCCGTCCTCTCCTAGGTCCTGTCATCATCACCTCTGTAGTCAAAGCCCGGGTGGGCCCTCTCCTTGCATGGCTAGATGCGGCGCACTATGATGCTTGTTGCCACTAGTTCACCTCTAATTTCCACGCCTTTAATCAGGTCGAGGAGCTCCCTCACTTGTTCCATGTCAGCACTGTTCAGTTTCTTTGACCAGCTCCTCTGGTTCTCCGTGATATGGTGGACGTCACAGCGGATTACAAGGTGACTCTATTTCACGTAGAACCACTTGGAATTCCACCCTTTTAGAGAAGTGTTCAGTGGTACATTAATGTACTCGCTGGCCATTCCATCCCGGAGCTGTAGATATACGCCGCCGACCACCTTGGAACCACCGCCGCCTTTCTTCTTCAACCAGAACAGGTGTTTGAAGAGGTTGAAGTGTGGTAGAACCCCTAGAAATGTCTCACAGAAATGGATAAAGATCAAGATGTGTAATATGGAGTTGGGGTGGAGATTGCATAGACTAATCGCCTAGAACTCTAGTAGATACCGCAAGAATGGATAAACAGGGAACCCCAACCCACGCCAGAAATAATCCTCAAAGACTACAGTTTCATCAGTTTTGGGCATCGGGAAGGGCTCACCACTGGCTGGCTGCCATCTAGCGGAGACGCGGTGTAGCACCCAGTTTTAAAGACAAAACCAGATACACACTATATGTGAGCCCAGGAAGTCAAATCTCACATATAGCCACAAATAAGGGTAATATCAAGAGACAATACTTATTACATAGTGTATTAGTAAAAGGAATAGAACCTCTGAGTAATGACAGCGAAAAGTTGACTCCGATCTTCTGGCGAAGACTCTAAATCCACAGGGACGACTGACTGGTTGACCATAAGCCTAACTCCTCCAAACCAGCAATTTGGTACCCATCCGGGATTTTTATCCAATGTATAGAAAAGTAAAGCAAGCGTAAGTACATGTCATACTTAACAATTATATCATGGGGTTCATGAGGCTCAAAAGGGCTGACACTGGTTTACTGTGATTAGCCTTAATAGGTCATCTTTTTAAGCAATTGAGTGGCAAAGAATTTATCATTCCCATAAACACATGATCAGGTAATCATGAATAATGTATAGCATAAACAGTTGATCATTAGTACCATTATCCATTAGTGATCATCTCTATTCCATAAGGGTCCAAGGCCGCTCGTGACCGAGAGCACGGCTGTTATAACAGTTTTATACTCTGCATAGTTTGTACACTTTCACTGTGAGTCATGATTTTCCCTTTCGCCCGAGGTGATCAGCCTCTTGACCCACTACCAAGGAAGGTCGGCATGGTTCACTATGAAGCCTTTCAAAGGTTCATCTAACAAGTTAGGACCGCTAGGCGTATGTGGCCCATCTCTAGAAGTGGCACGCGTGGGCATCGTAGCACGGTACACACAACCTAGCAGAAAAGGAAACATACCCTCGTGCGCCTTAAAGGTAACCACTAACAAGCTAGAAAAGGTCCTCATACTGAGCTAAAGCCAGAGCCATATAGTTCTCACAGCTATACTGTAAGTCCCGAATGATCGCTTACAGATAAGTCCTTAGGGAGAGGAATCTGAAGTATTTAGAAAGTAGCTAAACACTCCAGCCCCCTGTGTCCATGTTGCTAAAAAGTCATATTTTATGTATAAAACCCAGTTGTCATTAATCAAGATATGACTTAAACCATGTTATTTCAGAAATATCAATATAGTAAACATAATTACTAATGCGTAGATCTCGTCGTTCTGAAACAAACGCAACTTGAACGGACTATTTCGGAGTTAAAATGAATAAGTTATGATTTAAATAAGTTTTCCTATAGTTAAATAATAGATTAAATCTACTCATGAATTTCAAGTGTTGAAAACATACCTAATAGTTGTATAAACATGTAGATAACGTAAATACGATCCTAACGCAATTCGAACGGGTCAAATTGGACTTAAAACGCAAAACTTACACATGAAATAAGGTCCAATGGCATTCCTGTAATTAATTGAACCCAATTTTGAATTTAAAGAATTAAAATTCTGAATTTAAACGTATTTTGGACTGCACACACTAATTTTGGAAACTACAGGGTCCTAAACGAATAAAAACAGGGCTGAATTGTAATTGGTTTGAACTAGAACGGAGTGCGGGTTGATTACTGAAAACTGCAGGGACTAAACTGCAAAACACATGTGGCTTTGACTGTGGTTGATTGTGTGTTGCTGACTGGGTGACACGCGGCAGCACGTGATTGGTGCGGTGTACCACATGGGTGTGGGCGCGTGCTGACGCGGCGCCGTGGACCGTGTCCACAGCCACGGTGGACCGTTTACACAACCAACCGGTTAGATCTAATCCCGGTCGTCCATGCTAGATCTAATGGTAAGAGGCACACGGGAGAAACTCTGGTGGCTACAGGGCACCTCCGGCGAGCCTACCATTGCCGACGGCGAGCCAAGCTTGGCGGCGGTCGTCGGGATGCTGCTCGGGACTCCCACGATCGAAACAAAGAGCACAGGGATGATCTATGGAACATGGCGAACATGGTGGAGGCGCTACCGAGGTGAGGGAACATGGTGAGGTACTGAGTCCATGGCGGCGCCATGACTGGTGGCTCGAACGCTTGCCGAAATGGTGTTCTAGTGCGCTATTTGAGGAACAGAGAGCACGGGGAGGTGAAGAAGCTCACCGCGAGTCCAACGGCGGTGATCGTGGCATCCGGGGAGGCTCCGAAGCGAGTCGTCGACGGCAGCGGCGGCTGGAGAGAGAGGAAGGATGCAGATGAAGGAGAATCCAAGCAAAACGAAACTGAAATCGAGAAGGCGAGGCACCTATGGCTGCGGGGGAACCTAGCGGAGCTTCTAGGCGCGTCGACGACGTGGATTGGGCACCGGAGTGGGGGATTCACCGGCGGCAGTAGCGAGCTTTGAGCAGTGATCTGAGAAGGGACAGAGGAGAGGGCTTGGCTCGGTCTTTATAGGCAGGCGGGTGCTGCGGCGTAGAAGGAAGGGGAGCGGGGCAGAATGGGCGCTTTCCAAGTAGGCGCGCCGGCGCGGTGGCTTGCTGTCTTGGCATGCACCATCGGCGGGCAGAGGAAGGAAAGAACGGGGAAGAAGAAAGGAAAGAAGACGGCTGACGAGTGGGTCCCTTGTCGCAGCGAGAGGAAAGGGAGAGAGCGGCGGGCGCTGAAGGCCGAAGCGGGCCGCATTGGTGGGCTGCGCCGCGTGTGCGGTGAATGCTGAGCAGGCCGCGGCACTGCGGGGTAGACCGAGCAGAGCGCTGAGCGGGCTGCACGGAGCAGGCCGGGAGACGAGCTGGGCCACCGAGCGAGGCAGCAGGCGCGCGACGCGAGTGGGAAAACCCAAAAAGGGGAAGGGGCGGGAGGCTCACGGAGCGGGCCAGCGACGATGGGCCGAGGCCGGGGAGGAGGAAAGAAAGGAAAACAGGGGCTGTTGGGCTGGCCAGCAGGCCACACGGAGCAGGCCAGCACAGGAGGAGGGAAGAAAGGCTGCTGGGCTGGTTCCGAGGCTGGGCCAAAAAAAAACAGTAATTTTTTTCAAAATCAAAACCTTTCCACTTCTAGTTTTGCAAATCCAAGCCCAATTCAAATCGAATTCAAGTATGGTTTCAATATACTTCCCTATTCAAATAAAAATGGACAATTTCGTTAGGCTTTCCAAGATAAACTTTACAACTTAAAAAAATACTTTTATTTTCTAATTTTCTTTTCTTTCTTTTCTTTTATTTCAAAGCCATTTTTAATTTCATTTCAAAAGCATTTTAACTATTTTGACTTTTCAATTAAAACCACTCAACCAATAAGATCAAATGCAATAGCATGTATGCTCAAACATGTTGCTACCTTATGATGTATTTTAATTTAATGAAAAATTTTATTTTCCTATATTTCCTGTGCACAAAAATTCATAAATAAATCATTTTAGCTCTATTTCAAAAAAGGCAAATTTTAGGGTGTTACACGCGGTCAGGAAGCACGCCTGCCTCCACCAATCTATCGAGCTCCGCTTCCCCCATGTGCGATGGCACCCACTCTTCGTCACGACTAGCTCCTGCTCCTGCTCTCTTTGGGCTTGTTTTCTTTGGGTTTGCAGCTCTCCTCTTTGGCGCCATCTCTTAGATCTGGATGGGGACCGACGTCGGGAGCATGCGTGGATTCGAATCTAGAAATGTGAGGACTGAGGATGAAGAGGGGATGGCAAAGTGGCAAAGGTATGAACGCGGGATACGGCAGCGCAGTTATAAAGCACTTTCCCCATCCTTTCACATTCGAGGGCTTTTGGGAAACCGTTCCTACAATTTGTGCCCCTCCAAATTCTTCGACGCGGCTTAATGGGCCGTAGCCTGGGCTTTCACGCAATCGTAGCCCATGTCGTTCATTTATCACCGCCGTTGGTTATTACTCGCCGAATAATCGCCGACTTCTCTACCATTTATTGAGGCTCAATAATAGTTACTGTACAGCCATCACTCCGGTTTTTTCTCCATGGATGGGTTTTACAGATATCTCCGTAAACGGCTCGGGGACTGGTTGCCTACTCGGCTAGTTTTTAATTATTTTTCTATTTCTGACCCTGGCACCACATGACTGTGTCACCTACTATCAGGCTCGGGGACTAAGTGGGCACACTTCACCTTGCGGTGAATGTGCTCTCTTGCATTTCAGGGCTATGATCGAGGACTGGCTGCCTGCTGGGCTGGTCTTTTACTATTCTTCTACTTTGGACCCTAGCACCACATGACTACGTCATCTACTGTCAGGCTCGGGGACTAAGTAGGCACACTTCACCTCGCGGTGAATGTGCTTGTTTTATTCCGGAAGACTCCATGCCTCTTGAAGTTGAAGAAGACTATCTCCTTTTCTCGTGGTCGGACTCTAAGTGGGCACACTTGTTCCACTGCGAAGAAATTTTTTATTCTGAAGTTGAGCTCCTTGCACCCTTATGGCAAGTCATGCTTGGGTTATGCTGCTCAACTACGGTTTGTGCTGCTCGGCAACTGCTAACAACTGCTCAGCAACTCTTCAATATGGTCGGACCATGAGTTTCGACTGCTCGGCTTCGTTCGCATCTACTTGGACAAGCTTAAGACGGTGTTGCACTACAGGTACAAGGCGCTCGGGGACTAGCTGTGGGGGGTATGACTCCGGATACCCATGGCAGACAACATGGGCTACACCCTCAGGGGCGGCCCAGCCCACAAGATGAAGCCTTGTGGGGCACGACTCTGGTCGGCACCTTCCACAAGACATCTGGATGACATCCTGAAGATACTATGAGATCTATTAGGATATGTATGATCTCAAGATTCCTGTAATCAGTTATTACTTTCCGGTTATCTCTCAGATCTAACCGACTTGTAACCCTGCTCCCCAGACTATATAAGGCGGGCAGGGACCCCCTCCAAAGACACGCAATATCATATGATAGCTAATACAAACCAACAGACCATAGGAGTACGGTATTACATCATACTGACGACCTGAACATATCTAAATCGTGTGTCTCTATTGCCTTCTTATTCTTGATCTCACGCTCCTCTGCCGATCAATCTACCTTTGTGGGATACCCCTCGAAGGACTGCCGACAATATTCTGTCGACACAAGGTGACCCTTTGTCACCTGTTTTGTTTAACTTAGTGGTGGACATGTTGTCCATTTTGATTGCTGGGACCAAAGTAAATGGGTAGATTAGTGGGGTAGTTCCACATCTTGTGGAAGATGGGTTATCTATCCTACAATATGCGGATGATACAATAATCTTCATGGACCATGATATTGAGCAAGCGACAAACATGAAACTAATTCTATGTTTGTTTGAACATTTATCTGGCCTTAAGATTAACTTCCACAAAAGTGACATTTTTTGTTTTGGTAAGGCAAAGGAGGAGGAAAATCTATATACACAATTATTTGGTTGTGAATTAGGTTCTTATCCATGTCAGTACCTTGGTCTCCCTATGCACTACAAGAAATTGAATAACAAGGATTGGAAGAACATAGAGGAAAGATTTGAGAAAAAACGCAGTTGTTGGAAGGGGAAGATGCTGTCAGTTGGCGGTAGATTAGTGTTAATCAACTCTATTATGTCTAGGTTTCCTATGTTCATGCTCTCCTTCTTTGAGATTCCTAAGGGGGTCTTAAAGAAGCTTGACTATTTTAGATCACGGTTTTTCTAGTAGAATGATCAACACAAGAAAAAATATAGGTTAGTTAGATGGCCTATTATTTGCCAACCTAAGGAACAGGAGGGCCTTGGCATCTAGAACCTGGAAATCCTAAATAAATGTCTACTCAGTAAATGGTTGTTCAAGCTTTTGAATGAAGATGGTATTTGGCAAGAACTTATTAGAAACAAGTATATTAAAAATAAGACTTTATCTCAAGTGATTAAGAAACCGGGGGACTCTCACTTCTGGATGGGTCTTATGGGGGTAAAAGAATAGTTTCTGGGATTAGGAAGATTCAAGGTCTCGGATGGCTTCGAAATCAAGTTTTGGGATGATCTTTGGCTAGGGGGAGTTCCTTTGAAAGAGGTTTATCCATCCCTATACAATATTAACCGCAGGAAGCAGTCTACAGAGGCTGAGGTTCTACGGTCGATACCAATTAACATCACCTTCAAAAGGGCATTAGTGGGAAACAAGTTGTTGGATTGGCAGGACCTAATTGGTAGGATTGTGAGTATTAATTTACAGGATGGCAAGGACTCCTTTTGTTGGGACTTGCATTCTAATGGAATGTTCTCGGTCAAATCCATGTATGCGTACCTAATAAACAATGGCCTCAAAGTCTCTCAGGACATTTGGTGTCTTAGAATTCCATTAAAAGTTAAGATCTTTATGTGGTTTCTAAGGAGAGGGATAATTCTAACAATGGATAATTTAGCTAAACGAAATTGGAGGGGAAACCGAAATTGTTGTTATTGCTCTAAACTAGAGAGTATTCAATATTTGTTTTTCGATTGTGTGATGGCCAAGGCCGTGTGGCGTGCTATCCATATGGTGCTTGGTTTAAAACCACCAATGAGTACACGAGATATTTTTGGTGCTTGGCACAAACAAAGTGGTAGAGAATTTAGAAGCTTGTTGCTTATAGGAGCTGCTGCATTGTGCTAGTCGCTTTGGCTTACAAGAAATGAATTGGTATTTGACAAATGCAGTCCAAAATCTATTTTGCAGGTCGTGTTGAGAGCTACGCACTAACAGCGGCAGTGGGGGCTGTTACAAAGGAGTGAAGACATGAAGAAGTTCATTGTCCAAGGGTGCCAGAAGCTAGAGACTATGGCTCTACAATGCTCTGCTTTCTTTAGATGTCCTTATGCTCTTAGACTTAGTGTTTAGCATTTGGTTAAAAACTGGTGTCGGGTTCATAAAACCCGGGGTCCCTCAGGGACCGGCTTCCATGCCAAGGCTTGGCCCAAGAGTCTAAAATGATAGGCCAGAAGGGCGGCCTAGTCATCGATCGGAAGGTCTGGCCAAAGAGGAACAACGCTCGCTCGTCGGCTACTTCGGCCCACCTCTCTGACCGAAGCGTTCGCTTTGACTCCAGCTGCCTCCGGACGGCCTCTCCGATCAAAAGGCCTAGCCCAAAACACTACTTCTGACTATGCCCCGCGTCTCCGACCCGGGTTCATAGGAACCATGCTCACCGCTCTTCTCTGACTGGCACACTCAGAGCCGACTGGAGCCATCCGACCGGGGATGCCCACTCAGTGGGAACCAGAAGACGTGTGGAGAAAAGCAAGGCAAGGCTCACAAGTTAAAACCATTGTACTAGGGACCATACCCCGCATAGAACAGTCCTCTGTAGCCACCCTGACGCAAACAGTATTGTAGGCGCTGACATCTCCATCTATAGTATTGTAGGGGCCGCTAAAACTCCCATATGGTAAGGCCCCCCACATGCCTCTGGGCATCGATAGCGGTATGGGCGCCAGGATTTACCATACCGGGTGAACATAGCGAGACTCCTCACATGCCTCTAGGCATCAAACAGTATTTGCAGGTACCGACGTCTACCATCCCTGAAAAAGGTAGCACGACCTCCCGCATGCATCTGACCTACAGTGACATCAACAGTGTTGTAGGCGCCTACCATTATCTTGTACCCGTCGGTGTGGGCAACAAGGCTCGGTAGCATACATACCCTCACCCTCTCACTTGTAAAGCCATCCCCTTTATCTATAAAAGGGGACGTGTCCCCTCCAACAAAGAGAGAGCCCTTCTTGAAGATAACAAGCACCGATCAAGTTCACTAGCTCACAACCACAGAACCGCCGGGTTCGGACTCCAAGCACACACTTGAACACTTACTCATAGCGCAGCTCCCGTCTCTCCCGGCCCTTCTGACCGAAGCCGATCGGACCTCCTGTACACCCTGCTTCCTCCTTCTCGTTTGTAACCCCATAGCAAACTTCGAGCACCTAGGCTCAGGAATAAAGTCACTAACCGACCCAAACTAGATGTAGGGCACATTGCCTAAACCAGTATAAATCTAGTGTCATTGAGTGCTAGGCCACCTCCAATCACAACATATGATAAAACTACAAATATTCACTAGTTGGTCACTTTCTGCACCAATAGTTGACATCGTCCATGGGGAAGATGCTGTACGTTCAACACTTTTTGGTCATCAGACGGCCCACTTTTCCGCCACCCTCGCCATGGCGGGCTCGGGCGATATGATTCGCTTCGGCTCGCTAGAGTTTCCCGCACTCTCACCCATTGGGATGCAAGTTCCACCTATCTTCGAGCCATTCTAGGCCTTCCTCTTCGGAATCCTAGACTTCATCACCGACCGGCTTAGTGTGCTACACCTTCACGAGGAGGCTCACATCCTGGCACTCATCGGAGGAGCACCCTCCATCAACTCTGGGACGCATGGCTTCGACGGCGTGACATCTACACTTCTTTCCGAGCAAACTCTCTGCTCAAACCCCGCTATAAGCAATATGCTTACTGTTATTTACTCTTTGCTTACTGTCTCCAACCGATCACCCGGAGGGACTGTATCGCCCACACAACAAACACCATACGATCGATTCCCCTACAGCCTCGCATCCTCCGCAGATGCGTATGCTCAAGGGCTCCAAGGGATGCTGGTGTCATCCCCCCTCACATCTGAATTCATGGGAATGGCAGGCTACGCTCCTGCTAAACTCTTGGATGGCGAGGGTGCGAGCGACGGTTCTAGCATCAGCAACGTGGCACCCCGCCACCATCCGTCCTAGGAGTGCGCTATGGTGGATGCTCCACGATAGCCACCGGTGGTTGTGGAGTCTGTGCAGACTCACACCCCTCTGAACCCACGTGTCTACGCAAGCGCACGCTGAGGAATTACGACAACGGTGGTAGAACCAGCTGCCGCCTGCGCCGGCGCACTCGGTACAGCACGTTGCGCCCCATGTGTGTGGCCTGGTGGGTGGCGTTCGTGGTCATGCCTGTCAGGTCCAACATGACATTGTGAACGAGGGAAATGATCTCCCCCAATTCGCCCGGGTGGGCCAGAACATTGCTGCTGCGGCAATGCTTCTACGTGGCGTTCCTGAGCCCATCGACCCCTGGGAGCAGGCAGTCTACCAGAACCTCTGGGTTCTAGTAGAAGCCACCACCGTCCAACAGGCGAAAAGCTCCACGTCGCGACTCTGACCCGCACCCTCTCTCCCCACTAGGGGAACAGGGACATGCCAGACAGATCGCTCCATTCGCTCGTCGCTACAGCCGTCAGGCGCGTCTCGGGGGGTGGCAGCCCCACCACGGTCTGGCCTGGTGCCTACCCCACACCGACCACTGGTACCCAAGCAGCCTGATCCGCACTAGGACGCTCATAGCATCGTCAGCAACCGGCATCGGTCCCGACACGATCATGACGTCCACTATACGGCGGCAGGCGACATGGATCCCAGCCGAACCATCGAGGGGAGTGGTGAAACGCGCCCTAGGGGCGGTCGCCGGCCAGATGACCGGAGCCCCAGCCCTAGGGGCCCAGGACCATGGGCCTTTAGCCGGCGTATCCAGAGAGCACCATTCCCGCAGTGATTCCGGCTACCCACCAACATCGCCAAATACACCGGGGAGACAAACCCGGGCATTTGGCTCGAAGACTTCCGGCTCGCCTATCGGGTCGAAGGAGTGGATGATGACTATTTCATCATTCAGTATCTTCCCATTTGCATGGGGGAACATGTTTGGGCATGGCTTGAATTCCTCTAGCACGACAGCGTCCACGACTGGGCGGATCTCAAGAGGGTGTTTGTTGGGAATTTCTAGGGGACGTATGTCCGTCCCAGAAACTCCTAGGACCTCAAGACCTATTAGTAGGAGCCCAGTGAGTCCCTACGGGATTACATCCATAGGTTCTCCCAATGATGCAACTCCCTTCCTGATGTCGTTGATGCAGACATCATCAGCGCATTCCTCTCTAGGACGAACTGTGAATCCCTGATCCACAAGCTTAGCTGCCTGAAACCTTGTACCACCCGTGACCTACTTGACATTGCCACTAACCATGCCTCTGGCGAGGAGGTGATCAGAGCAGTCTTTAGCGGAGGCTAGGACAAAGGTAAGGCCAAGTGCGTGGACCAAGACGAGGGCCCCTCCACACTAAGGGGCAAGAAGAACAAAAAGGATCAGCGCCGATCGAACAACACCATGATGGTAGCCACGGTTGATCGCACGGGCAAGCAGCCCCAACAAGGGCTGCCTGACCACTTCAACAAACTCATGGCCAGCCCGTGCACCAACCATGCCTACCCCATCAAGCACCTCTACAAGGACTACGAGCTCCTCAAATGTTTCCTCCGATAGGCCGGTGGGCCAAAGGAGGGAGACGGCAAGGAGGCGATGGCCAAGAAAGGAGGCACTGCAGGCAAGGACGGGGACATTTTCCTCGACGCTGATGAATGCATCATGATCTTTGGCGGTTCTGATGCCATCTAGTCCAAGCGATAGCACAAGGTTTGCTATAGAGAGGCATGCGCCACCGAGACGGCCATCCCCTCCTTCCTCAGCTAGTCGGAATCTCCGATCACCTTCGATCAGAGGGGTCATCCCTCCCACATCGCAAGACCGGGACGCTACCCGCTCGTCGTTGACCCCATCGTCAACAAGAAGCGCCTTACCAAGGTGCTAATGGACTAAGGCAGTGGCCTCAACATCCTATACGTCGACACCCTCGATGCCATGTGCATCCCCCGATCGAGCTCCGCCTGGCGGGCTCCCCCTTTCATGGGGTAATCTCAGGAGCGCAGGCATACACGCTCGGACAGATCGATCTGCCCATCACGTTCGGCAGCCAGGCCACTTCTTGCTCGGAGATCCTCACCTTCGAGGTGGTGGACTTTCCAGGGTCCTACCACGCCCATCTTGGGGTGGCCATGCTACGCAAGATTCATGGCGATCTCCAACTACACCTACCTCAAGCTGAAGATGCTAGGACCAAATGGTGTCATCACCGTGAGTAGTGCCTTTTTTCACACGCCCTCATGTGCGACCTGCGAGCACTACGAGCTCGCCACCGTGGTCGTCAACTCGTCCAAGCTCCCAGCAGCTCGGGGAGTCATCGGCTCCGGTAGTCCTAGACTACAACAAACCAACTTCCTCGACGGCCTTCCATCCTGCTCAAGAAGCCAAGGCGGTGGGAATCAACCCCGCCAACCCAACCAAGATGGTTCGGATCAGGACCCAGCTCCCGACCAAATAGGAATGCGAGCTCATCAACTTCCTACGTGACAATCACGATGTCTTTGCATGGTAGCCCTCTGACATGCCGGGGATACCATGGGAGGTCACCAAGCACGCATTGCACCTTATCCCAGGCTCAAAGCCCACCAAGCAGCATCTGCATCACTTCGACGACAAGAGGCGCAGCGCCATAGGTGAAGAAATTGCCAAGCTCCTAGCAGTAGGATTCATCAGAGAGGTATTCCACTCTGACTGGCTCGCTAATCCCGTTCTTGTCAAAAAGAAGACCAGGAAGTGGAGAATGTATGTTGATTATACTAGGCTCAACAAGGCGTGCCCAAAGGATCACTTTCCTTTGCCGCGCATAGACCAGATAATTGACTCCACCTCGGGTTGCGAGATCCTCTCCTTTCTGGATGCCTACTCAGGCTATCACCAGATCATGATGAAAGAATCTGATCGGCTCGCGACCTCGTTCATCACCCCATATCATTCATACTGCTACGTAACCATGCCTTTCGGCCTGAAGAACGCTGGCGCCACCTACCAAAGGTGCATGCAGCAATGCTTCGCCGAGCAAATCAACCCGCTCGATCAGCCTAATCAAGTCGAGCGGCCAAAACCAACAATTGCCGTCTATGTTGATGACATAGTGGTCAAAACAGCCAAAGCATGTGACCTGATCGCAAACCTGGCCACGACATTCACAAACCTCCGAAGGTTCAACATCAAGCTGAACCCCAAGAAATGTGTTTTTGGGATTCCAAAGGGGAAGCTGCTCAGATATATCGTGTCTAAACATGGCATCGAGGCCAACCCCAAAAAGATCACGACCATCTCCAACATGGGCCCCATACGCAACATCAAGGGCGTACAAAGGCTCACCGTTTGTCTGGCTTCCCTAAGCCGCTTCATCTCCTGGCTTGGCGAATAGGGGATGCCACTCTATAAGCTCCTCAAAAAGATGAACGCCTTTGTTTGGACTGAGGAGGCCCAGCAGACTCTAGAAAGCCTCAAAGCGTCCCTAACATTGGCCCCAATCCTCGTCGCTCCCAAACGGGGAGAACCCCTCCTCCTCTACGTCATGGCAAGCAACCACGTGGTTAGTGCTGCCCTAGTCGTCGAAAGGGAGGAGCCAGGACACCAGCTCAAGGTACAGTGACCCGTATACTTCATCGGGGAGGTACTCGCCGACCCCAAGGTCCAGTACCGCCAGGTGCAAAAACTCCTATACGCCATTCTAATGGCGACCAGGAAGCTTCTGCACTACTTCACCGACCATGAAGTTGCGGTCGTCACTTCATACCCACTTGGAGACATCATCCGCAACCGCGACGCCGTGGGGCAGATCTCCAAGTGGGCACTCAAACTCATGGGCCATGACATCAGGTACACCCCTCGTACCATAATTAAGTCTCAGGCTCTCATGGATTTTGTCACTGAATGGATGGAGGTCCAGCTACCGACCCCGGATATCACCCACGAGTACTGGACAATGTACTTTGATGGGTCCGTAATGGCACCCGGCTCAGGGGCCGGAGTGGTTCTGATCTCCCTAGACAAAAGTAGGCTCCGCTACGCCATCCGCCTCCATTTTTTAGCTTCAAACAATGCCGCAGAATACGAGGCCCTTATCAACGGACAATGCATCGCCATCGAACTCGGCGCTACGTGACTCTACGTTCGCGGCGACTCGGAACTAGTCATCGATCAGGTCATGAAGGAGTCTTCCTGCAAAAGCCCCCACATGGCAGTGTACTGCCAAGAGGTGCGCAAGCTTGAGGACAAATTCTAGTGGATCGAACTGCATCACGTCCCTCGAAGGGACAACGATGCTACCGATTTCCTTGCAAAATTGGCCGCCAGGCGGGATCCATCCCCGAGTGGGGTCTTCATCAATGACGCCCACAAGTCGTCCACTCGCATCCTAGAAAGTCCAATCTAGACACACCTCGATGCCCAGCCGGTGCTCGGGGGCTTCGTCCCTGATGCCAAGCCAGCGCTCGAGGGCTTCGATCCCAGTACCTTTATGATGGCGTCACCCGCGAATGTCGTCGTATTAGCATTCGATCAAACCGACTGGCGAGTACCGCTACTCGCCTACCTCCTCGAGGAGGTTCTCCCACCTGAAAGGACTGAAGCCCGATGGATCGCTCGATGCGCCAAGACCTTCGTCGCGCTCGATGACGAACTCTACAAACAGAGTCCGTCAGGGGTACTCATGAAGTGTATCCCCACCAACCAGGGGAAGCAGCTCCTCCTCGAGGTCCACACTAGAATTTGTGGAAAAGCCTTTCGTCAAGGTTTTTACTGGCCCACCGCGCTACGAGATGTAGAGGAGGTCGTTCACATATGTGAAGGATGCCTGTTCTACGCTCGGCAAACACATCTGCCGGCACAGGAACTCCAAACCATCCCCATCACTTGGCCATTCATGGTCTGTGGCCTCGACATGGTGGGACCCCTCAAAAAGGGCCTAGGCGGTTTCACTCACCTACTCGTAGCAGTCGACAAATTCACCAAGTGGATAGAGGCCAAGCCCATCACAAACATCCGCTCGGAAGAGGCAGTCAAATTCTTCCTCGATGTTATCTACCAGTTTGGCGTTCCTAACTATATCATCACTGACCATAGAACCAACTTCACTGGAAAGAAGTTCCTAGACTTTAGTGACGGATACGGCATTAGGATCGACTAGGCCTCGGTCGGACATCCACGAACCAACGGTTAGGTCGAGCGCGCCAATGGCATGGTCCTCCAAGGACTCAAGTCACGCATCTTCGATAGACTCAACAAATACGCCGGAAGATGGGTGGCAGAGGTCCCAGCAATCCTCCAGAGTCTAAGAACGACCCCGAAGCGATCCATAGGGTTCACGCCTTTCTTCCTGGCTTACGGAGCTGAGGTAGTGCTGCCCTCTGACCTCGACCACGGCGCCCCAAGAGTGAAGGCTTTCAACCACGATCGAGCTGTGGAGGCTCAGCAAGACATAGTCGACCTGCTTGAGAAAGCCCGTGAGACGACCATCATCTGCTCCGCTCGCTATCAGCAAACTCTCCACAGGTACCTCGAAAGAAAGATCAGGGGGAGAATCCTCAAAGTCGGTGACCTCGTACTCCGGAGGACCCAATTGACAAAGGAAAAACACAAACTCTCTCCGCCATGGGAAGGACCCTATACGATGACTGAAGTAATCCGATCGAGCACCTATCGACTAGAGGACGACAATGGCAACACTCTCACCAACACTTGGAACATCGAACAGCTACGTTGTTTTTTCACCTAAAATTTGGTATTACCGCTTTTTTAGTCAACACTTACTCCTAAAAAGCACCCTGGTCTGAACAGTTTTAGCCCAGGTTGCTCGGCGGCTACATAAGGGCATAATACCAAATATTACCTCATAATACCGAATATTACCTCTGTTTTTATTGTCACATGGTAAACAAATTTATCCTCGAATGGAACCACATTAATTCCTTTCCTTTAACTATCCTATGTAACTTTGTTCTCACTCCTAACCGAACGCACCCCACCATGACCTATGGCTACGAGTAGCCGAGCCCCGCGAGCCATGCCCAGGCTCTTAAAAAAGCTGCAACCTACGGAACTAACGGGCAGGTGCGAAAAAGAAAGGACAAAAACAATAGCTACGCCAGGATAAAAACAAGGAACGAATAGTGATTCTGCCATAGAGAACAGGACTGATGTGTTCATTAATACAAAAACTATTCACACAGGGGCTCACCCACGAACGATGAGCGTGGGTCCTAGTCAGACATTTCTGACTGAAGCTCTCTGAACCCCGTCACTCAAGCCATCAAGGTGAGCATGTGTTCATTAATACAAAAACTATTCACATAGGGGCTCACCCCAGAACGACGAGCGCGGGTCCTGGTCGGACATTTCTGACTAAAGCTCTCTGAATCCCGTCACTCAAGCCATCAAGGTGAGCACTACCAACCCCCTCTATTTCCTTACAATCATTTCATACATCCATACGTGCATTCATTCCATACGCCCGAACCTCCTGGACAATTCGGGCCCTGAACCGCCCAGGGGCTCGAGAACTAAGCATCGTACGTGCAGCGAAATGCATCACAACGTTCCGTGTTGCATCACAAAGCGGCGGTTGCCTCATTCAACATGAGCAACTAATAGAGCCAGGGGAGAAAAATGTAGAGGAGCCCCGTGCGGCCCTCGCCTGGTCTGGCAGACCGGGTCATCTCAACCTTCTCGTTCGATCTTGAACCTCTTGCCAAACCCACAGAATCTTCATCGAGGGGAGGCCATTAGGCCTCCCGGGTCGGTCTCCGGAACGACCTAGGAATCTGCCAGGTTGTAGGTAAAGGAGTAGTGGAATGTCACAAGAGGGCTATGTCGACCCCGTCATGAACGACGGACCCGGATTCCACTCGATCACACCCGTTAGCGAACTCACCGAGCGCATCACTCGAGCCTGAGCGATCGGGACAAGCGACAAAACTTAGCCCCTTCGGTTGTGAGGAACCAAGGATGGAGTAACGCACACAACTCACACCAACCCCTACTAAGGCCCAACAGGGCTCAGGGGCTCAAGACAAAAAGCCTAGGACTGTGACTCCGAACTCGCCCCTTCTGACTACGCTCCAAAAACCTAGGTTTGCGACCCCAATCTTGCCCCATCCGGCTACGCTTCCGACTACGCTCCAAAAAACCTAGGTTTGTGGCCCCAATCTCGCCCCATCCGGCTATGCTTCCGACTGTGCTCCAAAAAACCTGGGTTTGTGACCCCGATCTCGCCCCATCCGGCTACACTTCCCACTGCGCTCCAAAAACCTAGGTCTGCGACCCTGAACTCGTCCCACAACTCTAACTCACCCGATCCCATGACGTGCATCGACGCCAAGATCAGTGAGCTCTATCTCATCCAAGACTAACTCCCTCGCTCGATCCCACGGCATGCATCGACGCCAGGATCAGTGAGCACTGTCTCATCCAAAACTAACTGCCTCACCCGATCCCACGACGCACATCGACGCCAGGATCAGTGAGCCCTGTCTCATCCAAATCTCTTGACTGACTCCCTCACTCAATCCCACGGTGCGCATCGACGCCAGGATCAATGAGCCCTGTCTCGTCCAAAACTAACTGCCTCACTCGATCCCACGGCGTGCATCGACGCCAGGATCAATGAGCCATGTCTCATCCAAAACTAACTGCCTCGCCCAATCCCATGGCATGCATCAATGCTAGGATCAGTGAGCCCTGTCTCGTCCAAAACTAACTGCCTCACCCGATCCCACGGCGCGCATCGACGCCAGGATCAGTGAGCTCTATCTCGTCCAAAACTAACTGCCTCACCCGATCCCATGACGCGCATTGACACCAGGATCAGTGAGCTCAGTCTCGTCCAAATCTAACTGCCTCAGCTGATCCCATGGTGTGCATCGACGTCAGGATCAGTGAGCTCTGTCTCGTCCAAAACTAACTACCTCACCCGATCCCACGACGCGCATCGATGCCAGGATCAGTGAAGCTCTATCTCATCCAAAACCCTTGACTGACTCCCACGCTCGATCCACGGCGTGCATCGACGCCAGGATCCATGAGCTCCCTCTCACCCAATCTCTCAAAACAACTAAAAAACCGCCTCGGCTGCACAAACGATGCCTTGGTCGACAAAACTCCGTCTCAAACGAAAAAACTCCCCCACTAACAACATAGGAAACCCCCCAGACAGTTCTGCCCGAACCACCCGGGGGCTCCGGGGCTACACCCACGGGTGCGCTTGCGCTCACCCGCCGGCAAGACAAAAATCCCTCGAACGATTCTACCCAAATCACCCTGGGGCTCGGGGGCTCCTGTCAGGTTCATAAAACCTGAGGTCCCTTGGGGACTGGCTTCCATGCCAAGGCTCGGCTTAAGAGTCTAAAACGATAGGCCGGAAGGGCGGCCCAGTCACCGACCGAAAGGTCTGGCCGAGGAGGAACAGCGCCCACTCGTTGGCTACTTCGGCCCACCTCTCTGACCAGAGCGTTCGCTTCGACTCCAGCCGCCTCCGGATGGCCTCTCCTATCAGAAGGCCTGGCCCAAAACACTACTTCTGACTCCAACCCCGCGTCTCCGACCCGGGTTCACAAGAACCCTGCTCACTACTCTTCTCCGACCGGCACACTCAGAGCCGACTGGAGCCATCCGACCAGGGACGCTCGCTCAGTGGGAACCAGAAGACGTGCGGAGAAAAGCAAGGCAAGGCTCACAAGTCAAAACCACTGTACAAGGGACCATACCCTGCACGGAACAGTACTCTGTAGCCACCCTGACACAAATAGTATTGTAGGCGCCGACATCTCCCTCTACAGTATTGTAGGGGCCGCTAAAACTCCCATACTGTAAGGCCCCCACATGCTTCTGGGCATCGATAGCGGTATAGGCGCCAAGATTTACCGTACCGGGTGAACATAGCGAGACTCCTCACATGCCTCTAGGCATCAAACAATATTTGCAGGTATCGATGTCTACCATCCCTGAAAAAGGCAGCACGACCTCCCGCATGCATCTGACCTACAGTGACATCAATAGTGTTGTAGGCACCTACCATTATCTTGTACCTGCTGGTGTGGGCAACAAGGCTCGGTAGGCGTGGGCAACAAGGCTCAGTAGCATACGTACCCTCACCCTCTCATTTGTAAAGCCATCCCCTTTATCTATAAAAGGGGAAGCGCCCCCTCCAACAAACAGAGTGCCCTTCTTGAAGATAACAAGCACCGATCAAGTTCACTAGCTCACGACCACAGAACCGCCGGGTTCGGACTCCAAGCACACACTTGAACACTTACTCATAGCGCATCTCCCGTCGCTCCCGGCCCTTCTGACCAGAGCTGATCGGACCTCCTGTACACTCCTTCGTCCTCATTCTCATTTGTAACCCCACAGCAAACTTCAAGCACCTGAGCTCAGGAATAAAGTCACTAACCGACCCAAACTGGACGTAGGGCACGTTGCCTGAACCAGTATAAATCCTGTGTCATTGAGTGCTAGGCCACCTCCGATCACAACGTACGGCAAAACTACAAATATTCACTAGTTGGTCACTTTCTGCACCGACAACTGGCTTTGTGCTACCGTCGATGTTTTGGTCAGCTGGTGTGTTGATGTTCTTCTGTATTGAACTCGTGGCCTGATTCCTTCTTGAAGGAAGAAGTCGGTTGTTTAATCTACCATTATCTAAAAAAATCTACAGGTTTCCTCTTTTTTGGTGGAGGCATGGATCACGCCAATGTTAATGCTGATCTAACCTTGGCCTGTTGCTTGATGTCATACGGCAACCAACTGGAGAAGTGAATCAAAATTATCTCTTGCATGCAAGGTGACGGACTGATAGAGGACACCAAAATTTTACCAAACCGATCAGATCGCACTATTCCTCTAGAAATCATGATGCTGATGTTCATGTTTGTGCAATACGTTGAGAAAATTATACAACCAAGAACCAACAATCCTAATGTTGATGACCAAAAAATGTGTATACATAGAAATTCGGCACTACTAATAAGTTCCTAGCATTATTCAGATATAAAAACAATATTTGGTACGATGAAAATCAAAGCACAAACAAAGAAAGGACAAAATTGGGTTTGCCCTCCCCAAACCGGCTAGGGCCAGGCCGGTTTCCCTGTACTACCGGCCAGCCAAAGTGCCTAGCCCGAGAAAACCGGTCAGGCTGTTTTCTTGCCTATTCCTAGTCCGATTTATTTCCAAATCAATTTTGGATCTATTTTTGAAATGGGTAACTTGGAGATTGTGTTCTGGACATGTTTCCTACTGGTATATGAGGCAGAACTATCCAAAATAATACGCTTTCGGAGGCGCTTGTCTTCCACTAGACAATAATCACCCCGAAAGTTAGCTACATCGGACAGTTCCATCGAGCACAGCCCACGGGAGAACTCGAATCAATCCATGTTTTACCTTCAAAATCCAATAATGAGTACGAGCTTACAATACTTAGTCTATTTCATACAACAAGAGTTCTTTGAAATTATTTATTACAATACCAGGGTTTAGAGTATGACAATTAAACAACGGAATGAAAATAAACATCTAGCGGAAACGATACAAGGATCCGTCTATGCCCACCAGAAGAATCCTCCACATAAGAGCTACTTCTCAAGCTACATCTGCAACAGGGTAAAATAAACCCTGAGTACACAATGTACTCGCAAGACTTACCCAACTAGTGGGAATAGTTTCCCGACTCTCAAGGATATGATAGGCAATATGGGTTTGATGTTTTCTTTTAGTTTATGAAAAGCATTACTAGAAGTATGTCCTTAAGATCAAGTTTAATTAGCAGTCATGATTACTTCATTAGCTAACCATTCTAGGTAAGCACCTGTTCTACTTTCAAGCAAGGGTTGAGCAATCAAAACCAATTTACCATCTTTCATATTCCAGTTGCTTACTACGGTGCTAGACCACAGCCAAGTCATACCATCTCACGGAAATGGCGATTCATGAACTAATGTATCCTAGCTGGGTGCCCCGAAACACATGCCTTGTTTGTACCCCAGGCACAAACAAGACCAACTCATTACACTCCTATCATAGGGTCCAAGTCCCCATTCAAACTTGGACTCCAAACCCCCACACTTGAGACCTGGTCTCAATATGGTGCTTAGACGCCTAGCTTTCCACACTTCTAATCAGTCGGTCCAAAAAGAGTCGGAACACATGACAAGAGCGTAACGAGCCTTCCCACTCCCATAAGCAAGTATGTGCTCGGATAATAAGTCTGTGACCTAACTACCATCTACAGCAACGGACGGTCCCCAATCGACACGGACATGCAAAATAGTGTAACCAAGCTAAGCCTTGTGGCCGTGGGACACAACTCGTTACACCCACCAATACCCATATCATATCCCTACCCGGTCTCCATTTTCCTTTCATCATTTTTATCATGAGCGTAATTATAATAATCACCTATTGTGAGTAATGGCAGGTTACTCACGCTACCGGAAACCTAAGCATAATAGCTACTCGAACCTACACTAGTAAGACTCATAGGACAGATATATCTATGCATGTGGTTTCCATAAAATTCCTTTAACGTAAATGCACATCACATATATACATATAGTGATTATAAAAAATAAGGGTTATACACCAGGGATTGCCTTGGGCAGGCGTGGTGTCAGCCGAGTCAGTCGATGGTGGCTTCGGGACCTCCTCCCTCATGAGGACCTCCTCCTCGTATTCCTCAATGATCTCAAACTTGCAATCATCTATGATCACTATCTCCACCAACTTGTTCTCTACATGCATGTGATGATGATGCAACCATTTAGCATTTAGGCAACAACAACTCTTAAAATAAGAATACGCACACCAAGCTACTGAGCTAGCTCTAATGAGTAAGATATTAAGCTAACTATCATCTTCATCAAGCAAAGTGTTGGGTTCAACTAACAAACCCTTAGCTTGGCAAATTAAGGATATATCATTATTTCTACTAGTGATTTAATGTATATTGAAACAAAGAGCATTTAACTATCCTAATGCTTGGTCCATTCTAAGGCTACAAAAATTACACTAAGCACATAATAACACAATGAAGCTACCATAAAAATTTTAGGACTAAAGCTATCACCAATTTACCACAAAAATTCCTACAATAATTAACTTAATATTATTAAGCATTCTCAAATGATTTAATAACTCCTAATATCAACACATATAAGTATGAACTAAATACACCAACAGATAGATCACAATTTTAGGAACCTACCAAAAGTTGTTTCACAATTTTTGGACACCCACATGATTTTATATAAATTACAAAGATCAGCTCATAAATTAAATTAGAAACCCATTTCTAATTCCTCAAACTCCTCCCAATTTCCAACTAAGTACTAACACTATTTTTTCCTCTCGCGGACCTTCTCACTTAACCCCCGGCTTCCCTAGAATTCCCCTACGCATAACCCTGGCTAACCCATGCTCGGCGGCACGGCGAGCGGTGGCGTGGGGTCTCCACGCCAGCCACTAGAGACCCACACTATCTTGTCGGTCAGGCCGACATTCAACTATGGTCCCACCACCTAAGCCGAGCAGCAACGCAGGGTGGCGGGACGCGCTGGAGTTAGCTACGACGGCGCGTGGCCATCCACGATGGTAGTGCGACTGCCCCGGTGAACCAGAGCATCTAAGGACCTAACTGGCTAGCGAGTGAGCATCAGGAGAGGACATGATGGTGAAGCCGTGTATACGATGAATTGAATGGAGGTGATCGATCACTGGGTAATTTAGTGGCGCGACTCGATGATGGTCAGCAGAGAGAAAGTGGGAGACGGGGCTGGCAGGTGGGCTCAGCATGGCCTCACCTTGGCAGGATGTGATCGGCATGATTGACCGGCATGGCTCACGTGGCCATAGTGCCATAAATGCTAAGGCGATGGTGAGCTCCACCACGTGCGCACGGCAGCGGCGAGCACCAAACCAGGCCAGCAGCGGGGGTAGGGGTGCAGAGGGAGGTACAAACATGATGATGAGGCGACGACACCTGCAATAGTTGCATCACGGCATCAGGTGGGTCGGTAGGGTGGCAGCGTGGCAAGGCAGGCAGCCGCGCCGCTCGGTTGTGCGAGCAGCAGCGGTGGCTCAACGCGGCAGAGCCAATGGTGCCCAACACAGGGTAGTCATAGTCGGCCATGCACGGCAGTGCACGTGCACATGTAGAGCGAGCCGGCGTGGTGACGTCGTGCCCCTGAGATGTGGTGACCACGCTCACCCAGTGAACTAGCCCGAAATCACATCATGCATGAATTTTAAAGCGCCTATAACAACTAAACGGTTGCTTCTGGACCTAAACCATCTTTACCATGCTCAAGATGGCATGCGAGGCTACCAACCCGAGCTAAAAGATGACACCATCCCTTAACTCGATTTCACAAAATAAATTGCCAAACATGGCATTGTGTTGATGTCTATAAACTTGAAAATATTCTAAGTCTTTGAGTTGAACTTGATTCCAAGTTGCATTTCTAGGCCATTAGAAGCATTAGCTAGCGAAGTTATTTTTCAACAGCAAGGATTTCATTGTCATCTACAAAGTCCATACTCCAAACTTTATTTAAGTGTCACACACATGTTCTATAATGCTTTTGATTAATAAAAAATGGTTTTCAACCCTACTTGATATACATGAGCTATTGAATCAACTTTCATTTTACATTTTTATTAGTCATTTTAGGTTATAAGAAATTGATCTACACACTTTATCACATGCTTTATCACATAAACATGATGCTCATAACATGGTTTAGTGGTTTGTTTAGGGTGTAACACCGAGGGTGTTACAGCTCTCCCCCTTTAAACAAAATCTCATCCTGAGATTTCATGTGAGTGCCTAGTGTGGGAAAAGGGATAAGAAGTAACTTTTAACTTAAACCATTACCTTGATACTTCGTGGAGAAGATGGGGATAATGTTATAGAATATAACTCTCCTATTCCCAAGTTGCTTCGTCCCTTGAATGATTTTGCCACTAGACTTTATAGAATTTTACCACTTTGTTCCTAGTCACTCTTTCTTTTTCATCCAAGATTTTGACGGGATGCTCAATATAAGAAAGATCAGGTTGGAGAGGGAGTCCTTCAATTTCTACCACTTCATTAGGAACACACAGACACTTCTTTAACTAGGAAACATGGAAGACATTATGGACAGCTGATAAAATATCCGAGAGTTGGAGACGATAAGCAACAGAACCACACCGCTCCAAAATTTTATAAGGTCCAACATAATGAGGAGCTAACTTTCCATGAACTCCAAACTGATGCACACCTCTCATCGGGGATACCTTTAGGTACACATGGTCACCAACTTCAAACTACAAAGGTCTTCTCCTCTTGTCCGCATAAGCTTTCTGATGGTTCTGAGCCGCTTTCAAATGACTCTGAATAACACTGACCTGTTCTCTTGCTTCTTTGATAAAATCAGGTCCAAAGTAACCACGGTCACCCACTTCCACCCAGTTAAGAGATGTCCTACATTTCTTGCCATACAAAGCCTCAAAAGGTGGCATTCGAATGCTCTCTTGATAGCTATTGTTATAGGAAAACTCAGCTAAAGTCAAGCATTCATCCCACTTTTCTAGATAAGAAATGGCATAAGCTCTCAACATGTCTTCAACTACTTGATCGACCCTTTCTGTCTAACCATTAGTTTGCGGGTGATAAGCTAAACTTCTGAGGAGACGAGTTTCAAGACATTTCTAGAGTTGCTCCTAGAAATGAGAGACAAAGACTGACCCTCTATTGGAAACAATGGTAAGAGAAACTCCATGTAGGGTCACAACTTAATCAAAATACAATTTGGCATACTTCTTGGCTGAATACCTTGTATCCACTAGGAGAAAATGAGCGGACTTGGTAAGGTGATCCGTAATGAGCCAAATAGAGTAATGCCCCTTTGCCGTGCAGGGCAAACCCACAACAAAGTCCATGGAAATATCCTCCCATTTCCAAACAAGGATAGGCAAGGGCTATAGAAATCCAGGTGTACGCATATGGTTCGCCTTAACCCTTCCACAAATGTCACATTCTGAGATGTATTTGGTAATATCCTATTTCATATTTGGCCACCAATACAAGTGACGCAAATCATGATACATCTTGTTACTTCCCGGATGAATGGATAATTTGGAGTTGTGAGCTTTATCCAAAAAAATTTCCTAAGCTCATCACTTGAGGGAACCACCAATCGGTTCTTGAACTTCACCACACCTTGATCATCAATACTAAAATGAGGACCATGCCTTTCGGCGATTAGCTTCTTGATATGCGGAATTCCTGAAGCATCTTGCCTTTGCTCTATAATAATTTGCTCAAGTAGATCCGAGACTAAAGCAATATGGGCTAACACCTCATAATGGTTGAGAGACAAAGATTCTTCTTCAACTTGATGCGACTTCCGACTTAAGGCACCAGCTATCACTTTAGCTTTTCTAGGGTGATAATGAACTTCTAAGTTATAATCTTTGATTAACTCAAGCCACCTTCGTTGTCTCATGTTCAGTTCAGATTGAGTGAAAATATATTTGAGACTCTTGTGATCCATGTAGATATGCACTTTATTTCCCAACAGATAATGTCTCCAAATTTTTAGAGCGTGCACAACTGCAGCCAGCTCTAAATCATGAGTGGGATAATTCAACTCATGCTTTTTCAGGTGACGTGAAGCATAAGCGATCACACGTCCGTCTTGCATAAGCACACATCCCAGTCTAGTCCTAGAGGCATCACAATACACATCAAACGGCATATCAATATCTGGTTGGGCAAGAACAGGAGCAGAGGTAAGAAACTTCTTCAGGGCTTAGAAAGCTTCTTCACAAGCCAGACTCCATACAAACTTGACATCCCTCTGGAGCAACTTGGTCATTGGTTGAGCTACTTTATAAAACTCAGGGATGAAGCACCGATAATAACCAATAAGACTAAGGAACTAACGAATCTGATGCACTAACTTTGGATATTTCCAATTTAACACATCTTGCACCTTGCCAGGATCCATAGAGATGCCTTCAGGTGTCAGGACATGTCCCAAGAACTATACTTGATCCAACCAAAACTCACACTTGCTAAATTTAAAATACAACTTGTGTTCCTGCAATCAAGTCAGGATTATGTGAAGATGTTGTGCATGCTCTTCATTGTTCTTAGAATATATCAATATGTCATCAATGAACACCACTACAAACTTTTCTAACTCCGGCATGAAGACTGAATTCATGAGATACATGAAGAATGCAGGAGCATTGGTGAGACCAAAAGACATGACTAGGTATTCATAGAGCCCATACCTAGTAGAGAAAGCTATCTTTAGTATATCTTGTGGCCGGATCTTAATTTGGTGATACCCAGAACGAAGATCAATCTTTGAAAACACCTTGGCACCAGCCAATTGATCGAACAAAGTATCAATACGAGGTAAAGGATACTTGTTCTTAATGGTTACCGCATTGAGAGGGCGATAATCCACACACATTTGAAGAGTGTCGTCCTTCTTCTTCACAAAAATAGCTGGACAACCCCATAGTGAAGAACTTGCATGGATGAATCCCTTCTCCAATAATTCCTCTCACTATTACTTCATCTCAGCCAATTTCTTTAGAGCCACGCGGTAAGGATGCCACGAAATAGGAGCAGCACCAGGTTCTAACTCAATGGCAAATTCCACATCCCGGTGCGGTGGTAACCTAGGTAGGTCCTTAGGGAAGACATCCGGAAACTCATAGACCATAGGAATAGAAGAAAAGTCCAAAGAAGCTTCAGCATGAGCAATAACTGGCAGGGTGGGGACTGAAGACATAAGGAGAGATATTCTATCCTCAAAAGAAGGAAGCTTCAACTCAATAATTCTTTGCCTAAGGTTCAATACTACTCCATAGTTTCTCAACCAGTTCATTCCTAGAATTACATCTATGCCTTGCCTAGGTAGCACCATGAACTAGAGATGATAAGAGTGAGTGGCTAGCACCAGTCTCACTTGTCCGTCTAAGTTTTAACGCACAACTACGCACCCGGGGTTCTGATTCTATAGGCAATAGGAATAGCCACAGTAGATATATTATGCCTTTATGCAAACCCCATACTCATGAATGAATGTGATGCACCCGAATCAAATAATACATAAGCTGGGTGGTAATCAATGGTGAACATACCAGCCATCATAGGCTCTCCCTGCAGGATCTCCTCAGCCTCAGTGAACTTAACATGTCCCGAGCGGCGCACGAGCACCTTCTTCCTAATGATAGTCCTCTTGACTAAACGAGAGTTGGCTGAAGACTGAGAAGACTAAGTAAGTTGGTTCTGGGGGCACTCACGAGCATAGTGGCCTTCCTTGCCTTACTTGAAACAAGCACTTGGCTTGTTCCATGTCCCTGACGAGGCGAAACCTGCTATCCTTGAGGCTGCTGCACCTACTGAGTAGGTGCACCGTACTGAGTGGGAGGTGCCTAGTAAGTTTGTTGAGTCTGGACGACTGTCCACCTAGAGAGTGATAGGACATCCTCCTCACAATCTGTACCTTCTGTGACTATGGGTGACTAGAAGACCTAGTGATCACCCTCTTATGCTTCCACTCATCCTAAGAGTCACGCTGAAGTCCCTCTCTAGCAATGGCAGCATTCATCAAAGCACCAAAGGTCTGATAGCCCCCTGTATATAGCTTCTCTTGCAAGATGTAAGAGAGACCACAATTGAAATGGTCCATCTTCTTCTCATTAGTATCCATATGAGTCCCAGCATACTATGCAAGGTGGTTGAACTTATTCACATATCCCATCACAGTCATGTTTCCTTGCTTCAGCTCTAGAAACTCAGACAGCTTCCTATTCAGCAAACCAGCATGAATATAGTACTAATGGAAAGCAGTGGTAAACTCCTGCCAAGTCACATGGTGGTCCATAGGCTACATGGCGTTGAAAGTGTCCCACCAAGCACTGGTAGATTCCAGAAGCTGTTGTGCGGTAAAGTGCACCTTCTGCTCATCCAACACATTGAGCAGCTGAAACTTCTGCTCTAGAATACGAAGCCAATGCTCCACGTACAGAGGCTCTGCAATCGGCGTGAACATGGGCAGGTGTGTCCCTAAGAAGTCTTGATAGGAACAGGGTCTCTTAGGACCGCAGGCACCACCCCCGTTCCCGCCATTGCCATCGGGGCCTCCACGGGTGAAGCCACCAGTAGCCTATGCCAGCATCTCAAGGGCACGGGATGACTCGCGATGAGCAGCCAACATCTCAGCCATCATATCGGCATGGGTCATCGGAGGCGGTGGTGGTGTAGGAGGAGGACCAAGGAGTGGGGCCTCATGGCTCTCCCCATTGGCATTACCATGATCATCGCCACAACCATTTTCACCCTAGTCTTCACTAAGACCAAGGCCCGTCCCAGCACTAGTGCTCCCATGACTAGACCTCAAGTTCATCTGTAAATAGATAGGAACCCACCGTTAGTGACCAGGCCTCCATACTTAGAAACAAACGGCTAGAGAGATGATAAGGCCCAATAAATGGTTACAAGCGAGAACTTTTCCTTAAGAGTAAAAGCATTTCTCTTTATTTATTATCCTATCAATTTACTACCCAAAATTATACGTGTGGAGGAGTTTAGTTTAAGCAAGATTCTCTTTTCATGATGCATGGATCGACCTATTCGTTCGCTCAAGCTAGAATATAGCGGCATTCACATATAATTTTTGGCACAGCGCACACTCACTTCACGTACGCTAAATGATTCTTACGTAGCGTAAGTTAGTGTACCTATAGAAGATTGATTAGATAAAACCAGTGCCACTATCCTAGATAGACCATATTACTAGGGCTTATACTTATTTACGTAATTTATTGCATCCTACTTTTCGCAAAGCTTTTGGTGGTCAAATTTTAGGTTTTGAAAAGAGTTTTTAAACTCATAGACTCATTATTGGCTTTGATACCACCTATGGTAGAACCGTCCAAAATAACATACTTTTAGAGGCGCTCGTCTTCCACTAGACACTAAGCACCCCGAAAGTTAGCTACATCGAATAGTTCCGTCGAGCACACCCCATGGGAGAACTCGAATCAATCCATGTATTACCTCTAGAATCCAATAATGAGTACGAGCTTACAATACCTAGTCCATTTCATACAACAAGAGTTCTTGGAAATTATTTATTACAATATTAGGGTTTAAATTGTGATAAATAAATAGCGGAATGAATATAAACATCTAGCGGAAATGATACAAAGATCCATCTATGCCCAACAGAAGAATCCTCCACACAAGAGCTACTCCTCAAGCTGCACCTGCAACAGGGTAAAATAAACCCTGAGCACACAATGTACTCGCAAAACTTATCCGACTAGTGGGAATAGTTTCCCGACTCTCAAGGATATGATAGGCAATATGGGTTTGTTGTTTTCTTCTTGTTTGCGAAAAGCATTACTAGAAGTACGTCCTTAAGATCAAGTTTAATTAGTAGTCATGATTACTTCATTAGCTAACCATTCTAGGAAAGCACATGTTCTACTTTCAAGCAAGGGTTGAGCAATCAGAACCAATTTACCATCTTTCATATTCTAGTTCTTACTACTGTGCTAGACCATAGCCAAGTCATACCGTCTCACAGAAATGGCGATTCACGAACTAATGTATCCTAGCTGGGTACCCCGAAACACACGCCCTGTTTGTACACCAGGCACAAACAAGACCAACCCATTCCACTCCTATCACAAGGTCCAGGTCCCCATCCAAACTTGGACTCCAAGCCCCCACACTTGAGACCCAGTCTCAATATGGTGCTTACACCTCCACCTTTCCCCACCTCCAATCAGTCGGTCCAAAAAAAGCCAGAACCCACTACAAGAGCATAACAAGCCTTCCCGCTCCCATAAGCAAGTATGTGCTCAGGATAATAAGTCTGTGACCTGACTACCATCCACAGCAACGGACGGTCCTCAATCTACATAGATAGGGAAAATAGTGTAACCAAGCTAAGCCCCATGGCCGTGGGACACAACTCATTACACCCACCAATACCCATACCATATCCCTGCCCGGTCTCCATTTTCCTTTCATCATTTTTATCATGAGAGTAATTATAATAATCATCTATTATGAGTAACGGCTGGTTACTCACGCTACCAGAAACCTAAGCATAGCAGCTACTCAAACCTGCACTAGTAAGACTCATATGACAGATATATCTATGCATGTGGTTTCCATAAAATTCCTATAACGTAAATGCACATCACATATATACATATAGTGATTATCAAAAATAAGGGTTATGTACTGGGACTTGCCTTGGGCAAGCGCGGTGTCAGCTGAGTTAGTTAGTGGTGGCTTCGGGACCTTCTGCTTCATGAGGACCTCCTCCTCGTATTTGTCATAGAACCGACCAATTTATAAGAGCACAAGTACAAAAACAATCGCCGAAACGATCAAATTCTTGAACTTAAGCCCATATAAACCCGGTAGTCAACCGAAATCTCGAAGGATTTCAAACCAACTTGCATACAACCAAGATCACAGTGATTTAACATAACATATCGTACGTTACAACATTTCGCAGACATTCGCAAATAGATTACATCATCACAGAGTCACCGTTATTACAAAACAAGTCTTGTAAAACATGCGGAAGCAAATAGTTTAACTTACACACCCGAGTTCAAATACAAATACTGGTTCGTTGATCACAACCCGCAAAAGCATTCAGATAAGAGAACAGAGATCATGCCCATGATCTAGTCTTCATCACCCGCCGGGTGGAGACAATACTTACAAAATCCCTGATATAGAAGGTCATCTACAACAAGAGGGAATAAACCCTAAGTACGAGAATGTACTCAGCAAGACTTACCCATCGAAAACCAAACAAATGACACCAAGGATTATGCATAGCTTAATGTAGTGGATCTGGCTAACACTTTCTTTTTGCGGAAAAGCATAAGTAATAAGATCAACTCTTAACCTGAACTAGCAGTGACTTTTAGCCATTAACCTGTCAACTATATTAGCACATGTACTAAGCAATCATTTTATTAGGGTGCAAATATTAATAACCATATCAGGTATTCATTGTGGCAACCTTATCATCATCATTCATTTAACCATATCGTTAAATTAATTGAATCTACGTTGCCGCTGCTCAGTCAAGTTCTCACTATCCGGGAGATATGGCGATTCGAATCGATTCCTATCCAGCTGGAGGGTTATTCCTAACACAAACCCTGCTTCCCCCGTCAGGGTTGCAAACAAGTCACCTTTGGTCCAACTCAGGAGAAAAATAAAAGAAAAGACACGGGTCCAGGCCGCCCTGCATTTTAGAGAACCACTCTGCCAGGAAGTGCAGGATTTTAAGCACCTGACTCCCCTTGGACTTATGCCAATGGTTCTCCACACATCCTTACTACCTCCAAAATGCATCCAACCCCCACGGATCCCGGCCTGAGTTGAGCTACTCGGCTTCGCGGTCATAACGACTTATCCGGCCAGCTAAGTGTTAGGCTGCGTTCAACATGACATGAGGACGTACAGCGTATCGGTCCTTAAACGACTCAGACGGAGTCACTATGTCCAAACCTACACAAGACTCCGCCCGGTCTTAATTCATTATTAACATGGTTCTTTTCCACGATAGCAAATATAGCCAACCGTGATCCACCTCATCCTAAAGCTCGCAGGTGACAGGAAATCACCTGACTTCTACCGCACTAAGCATGGCTAAGCATTTAACCCGTTCCTAAACTTAAATAGGATTCCAGTGCGATATCTGGACAAGGAGGGATATATAATGCAGCAAATGGGTTCCAACCAATTCCTATACTTAATGCATCATCAACGAATAAAAGATACTCAATGTATTTGTGAAAACATGGGAGGCTTAATATGCTCTGGGGCTTGCCTTTCAGGAAAGAGAAAGGCTGGTGGTCAGGGCACTCGGGCAACTCCTCCGCGGCGGCTGCTTCGTCGGCTTCCTGCACCTCGGGCTCCTCCTCCTAGTTGGCTCCCTCGAACTCCAGCAACATCACTCCCTCTGGCACACCTATTGCATGAATGCGCAAGATAAATATCATGGATGCACATGAACGAATGTCAGGGATGCTCGGGGAATGCACATGTTCGCTGTAGTTTGCATATTCCAACTTAAACCCTATTCAAATCACTTTACTTACCAAGTTTATACAACCTAATGTATAATTGCACATCTTCAGTTAATGACCTAGCACCTGCACCTAAGCATATTCTCAAGTTAGGCTAACACCTAAACAATCAACGAGAACATTGCATCAAGCATACACTCAAGCATTTGTTTTTCAGCAAAATGAAGACTATGTAGCGGTACAGTAAACTAGCCATAACTGGAGATTTATAAATCCAAATGACATGCAACAAGACAATTTGGAAAGCTTATGAAATTGTCTACAATTCATTTTCAGACCTCAAAGCATGATTCAACACTTTACCAAGTCGAATTCTTTGATCAACAGAACTCTGTCCTCACAAGACAGAGAGTAACCAAAACTGGAACTTAACTTTAAACAGTTGTAGTTTCTAAACTACTGGGACAAATGCCCTCAAAATTTCACAGGAGCTAGATACATAAATTATCCACAACTTTTGTATTCATCACATTCACAGCAAACCAAAATATCATGAGGAACTTTCTAAAGTCCCCAGATCTATCCAGAGGGACATAATGCAAACGAAATAATTATTAACTTATGGTGTAAACACATAATTGGACAAAACTAACTCTACTCACTTATTACTCATATCACAAGAACACCAGAAAGTAGGGTGTTCATCACCAAAACATTTCTTTTAATACATTTCTTAATTTATTTAATTAATTAGAGGAAATGGTAAACATATATGAAAACTACACCATTAAATTTAAAAAAATTACAGTAGATACTTCATGCTCTAAGTAGGCTACTATAAAAATTTCACACCATTTGAGTAAGTATAACAGCCTACACAAAAATGATAATGCATAATGGCTTAAAATGGCATAATTAGGAAACCTTAGTGAAAAGTGTCAAGCAACAGATTTCATATTTTTCCTAGCATCCTTAAGGTACTAAGATACTACCCACCAAGTTTCATGGACATAGGATTCCTAGATAATTTACAAAAATTCACACAAGTATCCATCAATGATAAAAGGAAAATCTATAACTCAAAACCCTACATGCAATGACTCTCAAATTTTAACCAGAGCTTCTACTAAGCAAGACTTGCTTACCCACAAAATTTCATAATTTTTGGATCATAGAAACTCAAGATATAATTCAAACAAGTTTGCATGTAGTTGAAAACACATTTCAAGTTCCTATTTAATTCATCAAAAATTTCTACATCATATGCTCATATCATATTTTTCATAAATACTAGACCTCACTGTGAGTCTAACAAAATTTGAATCACACCATTTGGATCGACACATTTGGAGTTACAAAATTTACAAAACAGCATTCAAAACTGGAAATTTGAACTATCCTTGTGAACACACAGTCACTGACGCGTGGGACCCGGGTGTCAGCAGACCCCACTTGTCAGCGATACGGAACAGAGGAGGTGGCGTTTGATGGCACGGCGGTGGTCTTGCTCGCCGACGGCGAGGAATCCGGCGACACCACGGCTACCTACTTGCTCTACGTGAGGAGAGGAACTGATTGGTGCAAGTGGCATGACCTAAGACCTAGCGGAGGTGGCTCGTCGCCGGTGATGGCGGCACGGCAAAGCTCAGGCGCGAGCTGCCAGCAACGGCAAGCCATGGCTGGCTCAACCGAGCATGGTATGAGCTTCAGGAGGTCACCACCACGCTACCCAAGCAAAGAAAAGGGGGCGAGAAAGCCTCGGTGGTAGTTGGCCGCGTAGAGCTCCAACTCCGGTGAGACCCCGCCATGGCGGGCGGTGGTGGAAATGGCAAATGCGCCCTTACAAAGACCCAATCAGCACGGCTGAGAGGTGGAGGAGGTAGAGGAGAACACGGCGGAGCTATTGATGAGCTGGCCGACGTGTTTTTGCGGCAGCGAGCGAGCTATGCGTCGGCGGAGCTGCTCGGCGATGGCGGAGCGGCGGTGTGCTGTTGCTGCGAGCGGGTGAAGGCGAAGGAAATGTAAATTGAGCTGACGAACTGGTCGGGCAGGCGCGCGGGTGGGTTCATGTCGTGGCCGGCAGCGCCAGGGCATCCGTGGCGCGTGGCAGCGCGTTCAGGCGACCGGCGACGGGTGGCGCCATGCGACCATTGTTCTCTGAAACCGGTCGCCACTGTAGCGTGTCTGAAACGGCGATTCAGTTAACCAATGGCGACTGACAGCGTTACTTGATGGTGTTAGATCTCTCAATTCGTGGCGAATCAGTGGAAGCAATGTACATGAAAGTTGTAGAGCAACGATAGGGCTCCAACAATGCTTGAGAAATCAACAGCTAATTCTCAATGGATCAAGAGTTGTATCAAGCCAAAGTCGAGTTCATGAAACTGAAAGTGCAATTAACACTTAGAATTATTTACAAGTGTTGAATCAGCTCAAAATTCTGACTTGTGGGTCCTTTTTGAACATGTTGTGCATATTTTCATGACTTGGCTTCTAAACAAAGTTTGTTCCTTATCAAATTTGCTACAACTTTGCTTTAGGTCGCTCAGACATGCAAACACTCTAAGCTACACTTTTTAAACAGTCAAACAAAAGGGTTTAGGGGTCAAAACAAGTCAAACCACTTTTTGAAATCCTATTTAGGCAACATGATCAATATGAACAATGTTCCAAATGACATTCTAGGTGTCACTAAGCTGTTTAAAAGAATTATTAGCCACACCACACCTTGGTCACACAAGAATCAAGCATTGTATGTACTAAAACAATGAAAAACACATGAAATGTTACAATGTTTCATAGTCATGTTTCACACGTTTCATGATCTTGTTGCATAGTATTAACTAACCTCCCTAAAGTGAGTTGCACATGTTGCACTTAAGTGTTGCACACTTTTTATTTCATACAAGAAACAACACACATGACATATGCAACATGTTGCCATGTTTCAAAATCATGTTTCATGTGATATAAGCTTATGAATGAATGAATGATGTTCTTGTTCATGAAATGCAAGTGCAAATGTGGAAGCCAAACACTTAGGTGTTACAGTATTCCTCGACGATCCTCTCGAACTCACGATCATTTGTGGTCACTATCTACACCATCTCGTTCTCAACATGCATGCGATGATGATGCAACTATTTAGCATTTAGGTAAGAGCAAATTTTAAAATAAGAATACGCACACCAAGCTATTAAGCTAGCTCTAATGACTAAGATACTAAGCTAACTATCATCTTCATCAAGCAAAGTGTTGGGTTCAACTAACAAACCCTTAGCTTGGCAAATTAAGGATATATCTTTATTTCTACTAGTGATTTAATGTATATTGAAACAAAGGGCATTTAACTACCCTAATGCTTAGTCTATTCTAAGGCTAAAAAATTACACTGAGCACATAATAATATAATGAATCTACCATAAAAATTTTAGGACTAAAGCTATCACTAATTTACCACAAAAATTCCTACAATAATTAACTTAATATTATTAAGCATTCTCAAATGATTTAATAACTCCTAATATCAACACATATAAGTATGAACTAAATACACTAATAGATAGATCACAACTTTAGGAACCTAACAAAATTTGTTTCACAATTTTAGGACACCTACATGATTTTATATTAATTACCAAAGATCAGCACAGAAATTAAATTAGAAAACCATTTGTAATTCCTTAGAAAAAAAGGAAAAGTGAATCTCCTGCGCGGCCCACATGCGTGGCCCGTGTGACCAAGCGCGCGCGCTTGCGTGGCGGCCCGTAGATACGGCCCACGCAGACACCGGCCCACACGGAGACGGCCCGCGTCGGGGAAAGCACGCGCGCGCTGGTGATTTAGCAAAAGAGACCTCAAACTCCTCCCAATTTATAATTAAGTACTAACACTATTTTCTCCTCTCTCAGACCTTCTCACTTAACCCCCCGGCTTCCCTAGAATTCCCCCGCGCGCACCCTCGGCTAACCCGTGCCCGACGATGAGGCGAGCGGTGACATGGGGTGGCCACGCCGACCACCAGAGACCCACACTAGCTTGTCGATCAGGCCGACACTCAACTATGGTCCCACCGCCTATGCCGAGCAGCAACGTGGGTCAGTAGGACACGTTGGAGTTAGCTGCGGCGGCGCACAGCCATCCGCGATGGTGGCGCGACTGCCCTGGCAAACCAGAGCACCTAAGGACCTAACTGGCTAGCAAGTGAGCATTAGGAGACTACCGTGGACCTAGCCGAGGTGGTGGGTGGAGAAAAGGGTGATGGAGAAGGGCTGGCCACGTGCGGCCGAGCCATGCAGCGATGCACCGCGGCGGTACGGTCGTGTCAGCGATGACAAGGAGGCAGTAGCGGTTTAGCTAAGGCACGTAGGGTGAAGAGGGAGTCAAGACGAAGCAAGTGGTGCAGGTGAATTGGTTCGCCACAACCATTTTCACCATGGCCGAGCGCGGCCTAAATGGCACGGCGGCGGGGAAAGCTCCAAATTGGAGCTTGGCAGTGCCTTCTTCATGGCTGGGTGGGGTCGGGCAGCGAGAGGACGTGATGGTGAAGCCATGGATGTGATGAATTGAATGGAGGTGATCGATAGCTGGGTAATTTGGTGGCGCGGCTCGACGGCGGTCAGTAGAGAGAGAGGAAGACGGGGCCGGTAGGTGGGCTCAGCATGGCCTCGCCTTGGTGGGATGTGATCAGCACGATTAGGGCGTCACACGTGCAGATGCAATTAGACAAGCACGTGCGTCCATTGACCGACATGGCCCACGCGGCTGCAGTGCCATAAATGGCAAGGCGATGGTGAGCTCCACCATGTGCACGCGGTAGCGGCGAGCACCAAACCGGGCCAGCAGTGGGGTAGGGGTGCAGAGGGAGGCATGGACATGATGGTGAGGTGATGGCACCTGCAGCGGCTGCATTGTGGCATGAGGCGAGTCGGTAGGGTGGTAGCGCGGTGAGGCAGGCGGCCGTGTCGCTCGACCGTGCGAGCAACAGCGATGGCTCCACGCGGCAGATCCAGTGGCAGCTAGGATAGGGTAGTCGTAGTCGGCCACACGCAGCAACATGCATGCATACATAGAGTGAGCTGGCATGGCGATGTCATGCCCCCGAGACGTGGTGACAGCGCTCACCCGATGAGCTAGCCCGAAATCACGTCTTGCGTGAATTTTAAAGCGCCTATAACAACTAAACGGTTGCTTCTGGACCTAAACTGTCTTCACCATGCTCAAGATGGCATGTGAGGCTACCAACCCAAGCTAAAACATGACACCATCTCTTAATTAGATTTCACAAAATAAATTGCCAAACATGGCATTGTCTTGCTATATATAAACTTGAAAATATTCTATCTTTGAGCTGAACTCGATTCCAAGTTGCATTTCTGGGCCATTAGAAGCATTAGCTAGCGAACTTATTTTTCAACACAAGGATTTCATTGTCATCTACAAAGTCTATACTTCAAACTTTATTTGAGTGTCACACACATGTTCTATAATGCTTTTGCTTAATAAAAATTGGTTTTCAACCCTACTTGATATACATGAGCTATTGAATCAACTTTCATTTAACATTTTTATTAGTCATTTTAGGTTACAAGAAATTGATCTACACACTTTATCACATGCTTTATCACATAAACATGATGCTCATGACATGGTTTAGTGGTTTGTTTAGGGTGTTATAGTATAAGACCACCCCCATCCATATAAATAAGAGGATCATGGACGATTAAAGAATCCAACTTCTAGAAACTGGCCAGACCGGTTTTCCCAAGGAAGACCCAAATTAGCTCAATTTTTACTCTAGTGAGCCTAGAGCTGATTTGGATGATTAGAGAACTCCTATTATGAGATATATATGTGATCCAAGCACCAAAGTTGATAAAAGTGTTCGACGGAATGCATTCAAATTTATTTTGCACAATGAAGAGCTATACTCAAGAACTACCAAAAACTTGCTGATGAAGTATTTGGGGTTTGAACAAGCAAAGGTGGTTGTGGGAGAAATCCACGAAGGTAGTTGTGGTACGTGTCAATTAGCACCGAAGATGAAGTGGTTATTACATAGAGATGGTTTTCATTGGCCTACCTTGATGGTCGATTGTTTTTGCTACTACAAAGGTTGTGAGGAGTGCCAACGGTTTGGTAATATTTTGCTGGTGTCTTCTGTGAAGTTACATCCTATTATGAAGCCATGGTTTTTTTTGGTTGGGAGTTAGACTTTCATTGGCCAGATTCATCGTCCATCATCAAAGAGACATTGTTTTGTCTTGGTTGCTACAAAATATTTCACCAAGTGGACCGAGGCAGTTCCTTTGAAGAATATGGCACACAAGGCGGCAATTGAGTTCATCACCGAGCATATCGTACATAGATTCAGCATCCATAAAACACTAACTCTAGATGTACAAGATTTTGCTGAATTATATAAGATTAAGTTGCTCAATTCATCTCCATACTATGCTCAAGATAATGGCCAAGCTAAGCCTGGTAATAAGACTTTGATCGAGGTCATTGAAAGGATCAAGATGCCCAAGAGGGGGGTGAATTGGGCTAATTCTAAATTTCTTTGCAATAATTAAATCCTATGGTTAGACCAATTAACCCCTTGCGCCTAGAAAGTATTTCTAATTGTTCTACTGCACAAAAGACTTGCAACCTAAGTTCCAATCCTACTCTAGCATGGCAATTCTATGAATCCAAAGACAAGAATTGAATTGCACAAAGTAAATGCTCAAAGTAAATAGAGAAGGAGGAACACGGCGATGTTTTGCCGAGGTATCGGAGAGTCACCACTCCCCACTAGTCCTCATTGGAGCACCCACGCAAGGGTGTAGCTCCCCCTTGATCCACGCAAGGATCAAGTGCTCTCTACGGGTTGATTCTTCGACACTCCATCGTGGTGACTCACCCACAACCGCTCGCAACTTGAGTTGGGTCACCCACAAGCTCCGTCGGGTGATCACCAAGCTCCCAATCACCACCAAGCCATCTAGGTGATGGCCATCACCAAGAGTAACAAGCACAACTCTCACTTGACCACGACAAGCCTAATGAGAAGGTGGATGCACACTTTGCTACTCTTGATCTTCACTAATGAGGGCTCTCTTTGGGATTCTCAAATCTCAATCACCTTACTAGGACCTTGCTCTTCTTGGCACTCTAAGGTGTTTCTTAGCTGTTGGAATGAGCAAAAGTACCCCCACACACGAGCGGAGGTTGTATTTATAACACCAGCTAAAAAATGAACCGTTATGTGCCTCTGCGGGGTGACCGGACGCTCCGGTCATGTTGACTGGAAGCACCAGTCAGTATACCCCGAGCTCCAATGGTTATGAGTTGACCGGACACGTCCGATCATGTTTTCCCTTCACTGGAACCTTACTAATGTCGACCGAACGCTGGACCGCCAGAGTCCGGTCACTTGCTGAGTAGCGTCCAGTCAGTAGCCAGAACCTGATCAACGTCCGGTCAGCATTGACCGGACGCGTCCGATCAGGATTCTCCCTCTTTGGGACCTTACTGGACTCGACCGAATGCTGGCCCTCAGCATCCGGTGACATGACCTCGCAGCATCCGGTCACTTCCAGGCGCTTTCACCTTGGTCAAATGAACTGACCGGACCCTAAGCCAGTTTTTGGTCACACCGGAGCCAGCGTCCGGTCAGTATTTGACCCTCTATTCACTTCCAACTCTCGAACATATGTGAATGAAGTTTGCTCCATTGGATCAAAGGGCTGTTGTGGAGCTACCTAGTGCTAGTTATAACAAGTGTGCACCACACCTAACTCACTAGACTCACCTAGGTCAAGCTACCCATTCATACCCCCCTTAATAGTATAGCCAAAGGAAAAACAAAGTCCTAAACTACTCTAAGTGTCTCTCCAACTCCAATCGACACTTAGAACTAGTCAATCCTTAACCTTGTTGTCCATCCTTTAAAAACCGAAACATTTTCCATCGTAGGGGCATGACAACCATGATTGCCCAATCGATCTCCATTACCGTGACCTAACTCAATTGTTTCTACAAAACACACGTTAGTCACAGTAATCACGTATTGTCATTAATCACCGAAACCCAACTAGGGGCCTAGATGCTTTCAATCTCCCCCTTTTTGGTGATTGATGACAATACTACCTCGAGTATGTGAAAGAGATGAGGTTTTTAACATGCTTGGTTCATATAAGCTTTTGGCAATAAGAACAAAAGTGTTAGACAAGCTTATATGACCCAAGCCAACATGATGTACTCAAAAGATATGAAATAAGCATGAGTACAAGTAGAGAAGCTCATTTGCATCGAGTAAACCGTGGAAGCAAAGGCAAATGAGCAAAGCACAAGTGATATGACATATAAAGAATTCAAAGTAGAGAGCACACATGTCATATATCACGATCACGTAGATATCACTATCACATAAATATAGTAGTAAACATGAATGCATAATGTATCACACACACAAAAGCATAATAGTGTATCTCACATATAAGAACTCCAAATGTAATAGATAAGCTAATATAATAACTAAGCTCCCCCTAGATAAATAGCTCCCCCTAAGCCTAACATACTTGAACCCTCTCCCCCTTTGGCATCAAACACCAAAACCTAAGGGTCAGTCGATGGGGCTGCAGCGGACGAACTGGGCGCTGAGGTACGAGGAGCGAGGTGAAACTAGGTGCCATCATCGTCTGATCCTGAGCTCTGGGCTATCTAACCCTTTGTAGCTGGTAGTGATGCTGAAGTAGTCTGGGTCAGATCAGGAACTGGTGCTGCTATAGGCTGAGCTGGTATAACTGAAGCAGCCGGCTCTGATGATGCCACTGAGGAGGGGAGCGTCTTTGTCGTCGCTATGATAGGTGCAGCCATAGAAGGACCTAGAACATGCAGGTATGGAGGAGTGGGCTGCCCTATCAACTCACTGAAGGAGGCTCCAAGACTCCTAGAGACTGAAGTGTCTGGCTCAAGCAGCGACGACGTCTATGCCGGTGTGAAGCCCGTCTAGAGTGGAGTGAACTACGGGGCTACCACTGGCGAAGTGAACCACTAGGACACATGCTCTGTTGGTGAAGCATACTGTGCTAGTGGCTGTCCCTGACTCTGAAGCCCACTAGGCTGTAATCCTGGAGTCATCGAAGTGGTGGTAGGCTGACCAAGCTGGGGCAAAGCCTGTGGTGGTGGGGCCCCAATCGCTGTCACTACATGCTGCATGAATCCGAGAAGCTGCTATTGCATGAGGATCTACTGCTGATGCATAGCCTACTGCTGCTGATGTAGAGCCTGTGTCTACTGCTGAATAACTAGCTGCTAGCACTAGAACTCATCCTGCCGAGTCTAGAACTGTGCAAGTGTAGCAGCTGTCTCCTGAGCCTGTATGGCCTGGTCCTGCCTCATCCGCTCAAGTATAGCAAGAAGAGCAGGGTTAGTCTGCGGGGCAGGTGGCGCTGAACTGGAGCTACCGGCCTCAGCATCATGTTGTCGTGGAGGTCATCTGTGGAATGGGCTGGTAGTCATCATCAGAACTGTCATTGGGCTCGCTAGTGACCAACCCCTCCTACTGAGCAAGCTCCTCCTCCTCTGTGGCTGCAATACACCTAATGATATCATCCTACTAGGCTACAGTCTCTGGCACCTCTGGATGACGGCGCCGCTGGCTAGGTGCCTGTGGTGTACTATGGCGAATCATCTGAGTCAGGTTATAAGCAGGGAACTCTGTCATGGCACCACTGTACTCAGCAATCATCTCAGGCGACTTAACTGAAATAGCTCTGTGGATAAGGAATGTGACCTAGTGAGCATAGGGTAGCTGCATGTGACCTCTGAAGCCCTCAGCTATAGTGTCCTCCATCTCTGACAGAAGAAGATCCCAGATATCAAAAACTGTCTGCTGCATCAGAGAGTTGAGAAGCCATAGCTAAATCTAGGTCAATCCCTCTCTGTATCCCATCCTCAGAAGTAAAGTCCTCCTCATAACAGCCTCAAGCACGTGAGCAGTGGGCGTGAGATCACTAGGGTTCCTCCTCGACCCCTCGCCAAAGGGCTCTGTGAAGCAGTGATGTACCAAGTCTATAGGGGGTACCATGCCACCATGAGGGCGTCTGGGGGTGCAATCTGTCCATAGCACACCTCATGGAGCCTGACTGGCTGCTCCTGAAGCCTGAGAATCTCCCTGACCCTGGTGCTCGTCAATCCGATAGTCTCTGCCTCTGAATGCAAAGTGAATGAACCTGTGGTGGGGGTCAATCCAGAGAGATGCATAGAACTGACTGAACCCAAGATGGAACATATAATCCGGTCCTGTCCAATCAAGTCTGTCAGCCCCGGTAGATATGCAAGGTAGGAGCGAATGTACTCTCCAGCTTGCTGCAATAATAGACTCTATGTTGCACACTCTCTGTGGTCTGAAGACTGCTCCACTGTTCAGATAGGCATTATAGAAGTCCTCCTATAGGGGTGTATAGAATCCCTCTGATGCTCTCTCATCCCTCCTGGGTGGAAACCACACCTCAAAGTCCATGAACCTTAGCTGCTGCACCTGCTTGGCCGTGGCGGCCCTCAGGTCAAGATGGGTCACTAGAGGTGGACAACGTGGTTGAGGTGGTGGACGAGAACCCCTCCCCTGTGTGACTGGCCTCGGATGAAACTAGGACACGAGTATGACCAGAGCGGCGTAACTATGGCTGAGGTGTCGACTCTATCTCCTCGGCCTGCTGGACCTGCTCACCCTCCTGAGACTGCTATGCAGGCTATGGCTCCTGAGTCTGCTGAGCTGGCTAAGTCTCCTGAGTCTGTTGTGCGGGCTGAGGCTACTGCCATGGCTCTCCCTGAGGCTAAACCTCGTAATGGCAACACATCGTCCTCCAATCATGAGGGTCCTAGCTAGACCACCATGAAGGCGCTCAACTCACTGAAGGGAAGCCATCGCCTCTAGTGAAAGTGGATCAGCAATCCAGACTCCACTAGTGAGCGCCTCCTCTCTCGGCATGCTCTACGGCCTCAGCAACTGCGGCGGCTCTCATTGTATCTGCATCTGGATACTTGCGCTTCCTGACTGCCAGCTTCTTGGTTGCCTTGCCTTTAGGTTCTATAGGCTAGCGAGGCGGGGGCCTTGGATCCTCATCACCGGGACCACCTTTGACATTCTTCATACGAGCCATCTGATGGATCAAAGAAGAATCAGCTGCCCTGACAAAGAAATAACTGCCTCTGACAAAGATCAACTGTCGCTGACACTTTCGAGGCTTGGCCTTGATCCGTACTCGCGAGCTTGGCCTCGAGTTAACTGGTAACTGCCACTGACACCTCAACGGAACCAGCTCGCTACACGATAGAATAGATAGGATATACAAATAACTTAGATTATGCATCTAGAGAGATGAAACAATAATAGAGCAAGCAATTAGATACAAAATTGAAACACGGGGCTTGCTACCTGTCGAAACAGCAAAACGGCGAGAAGAGGAATGGATCGGGGGACACCGAATCGGCTAGGGTTGCTGGTCGGTGAGGTGCTAGGGCACAGCGATGCTTGACTGGAGCTTAGCAAGATGTGGGCTCAAGACACTAGAGCTCAGCTTAGCGTGGGTGCGGCTGCGACGTGGGCTTGCACGGCGGCGCTGGTGAGGGGCTGGCGGTGGCGTGCGGGCATAGGGAGGCGTGTGGCGAGGGCAGTGGTGCATGGGCAAGCGGCAGTGTGCAGAGCTGCGGCGTGTGCGGGCAGGAGCAGCAGCGGCGTGCAGTGCGGTGGCGCGGTGCTCGGGGGCGTGGAGCAGCGCTGGAGGATGCATCGGCGGAGGAGAGCTCAGCGGCGACGAATCCGGTGGCACGTGGGAATGGCGGTGCAGGCAGACAGCTTAGGGCTATGTGGATCTAGGGAAAAAGCTATACAGTGGCTCGGGTTAAAAAGGGATCCCCCATGGATCAGAAAAGGAAATGGAGAAGAGTCCTAAAACCGCATGAATTCTACTAACCGGACGCTCCGGTGGCAGCGACCGGACGCTACCACCCAGCGTCCGGTCGATTCTAGAGAGGTCCAATTCCTCTAGAATTGCGTCCGGACGCGTCCGGTGGACACTGACCGGACACAGCCAGAGTCCGGTCACCTAGCCTTGACGTCTTCATGATCGACCGAATGCTGAAGCTCCTTCTGACCAGACACTGGGAAAACACTGTTTGAGCGTCTGATCACTCCTGCTCGGCAGCTATTCACCTCCTGTGAACTGACCGGATGCTAGACATCAGAGTCCAGTGCAGCATCCGGTCACTCTTTCTTCAGCAAATCTTCAAAGTCCTTCACGCTGCCTATTCCCAATCAAGTCCCAACTCCAATAAAATCCAAATAAACACCAATTAGGACTGATGTGAGTGACCTCTCTCAAACCCTCAAGTTTTTCAAAATATTTTGCCTTAGGCTATAATTCTTTTTAAGAAATTAGACAATAAGAGGGCAATTTGAAAACAAACGACAAACAACAATCATGCATATGCAATGCAATACTTGAAAGTAAATCTAGTTGCTTGTCAAGTTTGATCCAAGGTTAAGCTTCTTCACACGCTTTTCGGCGGTTATCTTAACCATGTTAGACAAGCCCTATATGCATTACCAAAGATTAAACATGTTGTATATTACAATGCAATGCAAGGGACAACACAAGCTCAATTTTTAGTGAAGTTACTAAAATCAAGCACATTGAGCTCATTCCGCAATCTACAAAATGTTGCCTCATCTAGCGGTTTAGTGAAGATATCCGCCAATTGATCCTCGGTCCTTACACCTTCTAGTGATATATCATTTTTAGCAACATGATCTCTAAGAAAGTGATGACGGATATCTATGTGCTTGGTGCGAGAGTGTTGAACCGGATTATTTGCAAGTTTTACCGCACTTTCATTGTCGCACAAAAGAGGTACTTTATCTAGAACTACACCATAGTCTAGCAAAGTTTGTTTCATGTAAAGTATTTGTGCACAACAAGCACCCGCGGCAATGTATTCCGCTTCGGCGGTGGACAAAGCCACACTATTTTGCTTTCTTGGAGGACCAAGACACAAGTGATCTACCAAGCAAATGGCACCCTCCGGATGTGCTCTTTCTATCAACTTTGCAACCGGCATAATCCGAATTAGAATAGCCAACTAATTCAAATATAGCTCCTTTGGGATACCAAAGGCCAATGCTTGGTGTGTGCTTAAGATACCTAAGGATTCTTTTTACTGGCAATTAAATGAGTTTCCTTAGGATTAGCTTGAAATCTAGCACACATACACACACTAAACATGATGTCGGGCCTAGATGCGGTCAAATATAACAAGCTACCAATCATAGAGCGGTAGAGAGTTTGATCAACCGGGTTACCTCCCTCATCTAGGTCGAGATGTCCATTAGTTGGCATTGGAGTCTTGATTGGCTTACATTCATCCATCTTGAATCTCTTGAGAAGATCATTAGTATATTTCTCTTGAGAGATGAAAATCCCTTCTCTCATTTGCTTGACTTGAAAACCAAGAAAGAATGTAAGCTCTCCAATCATTGACATCTCGAACTCCTTTCGACATCAATTCACCAAACTCTTTGCATGAATCTTCATTTGATGATCCAAAGATGATATCATCAACATACACTTGACAAATGAAGATATGCCCATCAAGCTTCTTGGTGAATAGTGTGGTGTCGACCTTCCCAATGGTGAAGCCCTTCTCAATGAGGAAGTCCCGAAGGCGCTCATACCAAGCTCTTGGGGCTTGCTTAAGCCCATATAGTGCCTTGGACAACCTATAAACATGATTAGGATATCTAGGGTCTTCAAACCCGGGAGGTTGATCAACATAGACTAGTTCATTAATAAAGCCATTTAAAAATGCACTTTTCACATCCATTTGATAAAGTTTTATTTCATGATGTGATGCATATGCAAGGAGGATACGGATGGCTTCTAATCTTGCAACCAGGGCAAAGGTCTCTCCAAAATCCAAACCTTCAACTTGAGAGAACCCCTTTGCAACTAGTCTTGCCTTGTTCCTCACAACAACACCTTGATCATCTTGCTTGTTTCGGAACACCCACTTTGTTCCAATGACTCTTGCACCTTTTGGCCGCTCTTCAAGAGTCCAAACTTCATTGCGAGTGAAGTTGTTCAACTCTTCATGCATGGCATTTATCCAATCAGGATGTTGAAGAGCTTCTTCTACCTTAGTAGGCTCAAAGCAAGAGACAAAAGAGTGATGAGCAATAAATGAAGCAAGTTTTTGAGATCGAGTCATTACACCCTTTGATGGACTCCCTATGATGAGATCTTGTGGATGATCTTGAAGTAGAGGTGTATTTCTTCTATGGACCACTTGAGGGGGAGGTTGTGGAGCATCAACATCTTGTGCTTGTACCACCATTTGTTCATGGGAGACATGAGTGTCTTCATTTTCTACTCTCCCATCCTTTTCACCATCTTGTGGCACACTTGATGAAGAAGGTGGATCAATCACTTGTACATCATCTTCATCATCTTTAGGCTTGATGTCTCCAACCAGAATGTTCTTCATAGCCTCCCTCAATGGTTCATCACCTACATCATCAAGATTCTCATGTGCTCCTTGGGAGCCGTTAGATTCATCAAATTCCACATCATATGTTTCTTCAACCAAGCCGGTGGCATGATTAAATACTCTATATGCTTTGGACTTTGATGAGTAACCAACAAGAAAACCAATATCACAACGTCTTTGAAACTTCCCTAGGTGTTGCCGCTTCTTGTAGATGTAGCATTTGCAACCAAACACCCTAAAGAAGGAGACGTCCGGCTTCTTCCCATTGAGCAACTCATAAGGTGTCTTGCCAAGGAACTTTTGAAGGAATAGGCAGGTTGGATGCATAGCATGCGGTGTTGATTGCTTCCGCCCATAGAGCTTTGGGGGTGTTGTACTCATCAAGCATTGTTCTTGCAAGAGTGATCAATGTCCGGTTCTTCCTCTCAACTACACCATTTTGTTGAGGAGTATATGTTGCGGAGACTTCATGTTTGATTCCAACTTCATCACAATAAGCTTCTATGTTTGTGTTGTCAAATTCTTTCCCATTGTCACTTCTTATCTTCTTGAGCTTCACTTCAAATTCATTTTGTGCTCTCTTGGCAAACTTCTTGAAGCAAGATGCAACTTCGGATTTGTCATGAAGGAAGAATACCCATGTATACCTTGAATAATCATCAACAATCACAAGACAATAAAGATTTCCTCCCAAACTCTTGTATGTTGTTGGTCCAAATAAATCCATGTGAAGGAGTTCTAGCACTCTTGTGGTTGACATGAAAGCTTTTGTTGGATGGGTATTTGCAACTTGCTTGCCGGCTTGACATGCACTACAAAGCTTGTCCTTCTCAAACTTCACATCCTTCAACCCTCTCACCAAATCATTCTTCATAAGCTTCTTGAGTGAGCTCATCCCAACATGAGCAAGTCTTCTATGCCATAGCCACCCAAGTGTTGTTTTGGTGAATAGGCATGTCTTCAAGTTTGCATCTTCGGAGGTGAAGTCCACTAGATATAGGTTGTTGTATCTAAATCCTTTGAATATCACATGATCATCATCCTTCTTGGATACAACAACCTCCTTCTCGGTAAACAAGCATTGGAAGCCAAGATCACACAATTGTCCAACGGATAGCAAGTTGAAAGCTCAATGAAGCAACATATAGCACATTGGAGATTGAATGATCATTTGATATTGCCACTTTGCCCAATCCTTTGACCTTGCCCTTTGAGTTATCTCCAAATGTGATTCTTTCTTGTCCATCTACTTCTTCATCTAGTGAGGTGAACATACGAGGATCACCGGTCATATGTTGTGTGCAACCACTATCAATAACCCAATGACTTCCACCGGTCTTGTAGTTCACCTACACACAAGAGATCAAGCTTTAGGAACCCAAACTTGTTGAGGGCCCTTCACCTTCTCAACAAGTGACTTTGCAACCCAAATTTTCTTAGGCCTATTCTTATTTGGAGGTCCTAAGAACATCACTTTCATCTTTCCACTAGAATCCTTTCTAAGCATGTAGTGAGCATTGAAGGCAAAGGGTCTAGCATGCTTGGGCAAGGGTTGTGGTGGTGGAGTTTGGCACTCATGAGCAAAGTGGCCTTCTTGTCCACACTCAAAGCATCTCTTTGGCTTTGGCTTTGGCTTTGATTGTTGTTGTTGAGCTTGAGCCTTCTTCTCTTTGTTTGCCATGTACCCAATGCCACTTCTATCCATCTTCATGACGGTGTTCATTAGAAGCTCACTTTGAAGATACTTGCCTCTAGTGAACTTGCTCAATCCAATCTTGAGATGCTCTTTTTCCAACTTGAGCTTCTTGTTCTCTTCCTTGAGTGCATCACTACTTTTATCTTCCTTGAGTGCAACATTGTTTCTCTCTTCCTTGAGTTTCTTGTTTTCTTCTTTTAGCTTCTCATTCTCAAGAACCAAGTCACCATCATGATCAAGAGTTTCTAGCACAATGGTGTTGTGGATTTTGAGCTCTTCAAACTCTTTCTTTAGCTTTTCATTGTCATGCTTGAGCTTGACATACTCATCATAGTCATTGCACTCAACCACTTGCTTGCCTTTGCCACTAGATCCTTGCTCAATGCTCTCATCAATTAAATCATCACATGATGTAGCTATATCAATCTTAACAACATCGTTAGTAGCATCATGTGGCTCATTGGGTAAAAATTCTTGAGCAATAACAAGATTGTCATGATTAATCTTGAGAGTAGTATATTCATCTTTTAGCTTGTTATGGCTAGTGATGAGCTCTTTGTGCACCCACTCAAGTTTATCATGTTTATCTTTAAGCTCTTTCTTAGAAGATTTGAGCTCCTTGAGTTTGGATGACATAGCATCATTTGCTTCTCTAAGCTCAACACTAGCCTTTTCGGCTATCTCACATTTAGCTAAAAGAGAATCATTCTTAATCTCAAGCTTTTCATTTTTAGCTCTAGTCTTTATAATGATCTTAGTGTATTTCTTTAGCAATTTAGCAAGATCATCATAAGTAGGTGACTCATATTCATCATCATCGCTATCACTATCACTATCACTATCATCATTATGAGCATGATCATCACCACTACTATCATCATCATGTGATACCTTTCGTTCACCTTTGGCCATAAGGCATAGGTGTGTAGAGGATGATGGCGGTGGTGGCGGTGAAGATGATGAGTCAATAGCAATGGCGGCCACCTTCTCAGTTGTCACTATCATCATCGGATGATCCACTAGATGAATCAATGTCCGTGAGCCAATCACCGATGATGTAAGCCTTTCCACTCTTCTTCTTCTTGTGGAAATCCTTCTTCTTGCCATCTCTCTTCTTGTATGGCTTGTTCTTTTTCTTCTCATCTTCATCTTCATTGCTTGAGTCATCTTTCTTGCCCTTGTTCTTGTTCTTGAACTTGTCTTTCTTGGGCTTTGTGCATTGGTGAGCTAGATGACCAAGTTCTCCACAATTGTAGCAATCCATCTCGGAGATTGGCTTCCTTCTAGAGCTAGTGAAGAACTTCTTCTTCTTGCCATCAAACTTGATGCCACTCTTGTTGAGCTTCTTTAGCATCTTGGCGGTCTTCTTCACCATGAGAGCAAGACTTTCATCATCAACTTCATCATCACTTGAGCTCTCATACTCAAGTCTTGCCTTGCCCTTCTCTTGGCTAGCTTTGAATGCTAAGTCCTTATCTTTCTTCTTGGTAGAGGATGAGCCATCTTGTGGCGTGATGTGCATGTACATCTCATGAGCATTGATCTTCCCAAGATTTGTGTCGGTGTAGCGGTGGAAAGATCACCTTGATGTAGCACGGTCACAATATGCCCATATTTGTCAATGGGGAGGACACTCAAGATCTTTCTTACAACATCGGATGGTTGCATTTGAGTGAGTCCAAGCCCATTGACTTCCTCTACAAGAACATTCAAACGTGAATACATTTCATTAGCACATTCCTTAGGAAGCATTTCAAAAGAGTTGAGCTTTTTCATGACAAGATGATAGCAGTTCCTCACGCTCACTCTTAGTTCCCTCATGGAGCGCACAAACGTTCGACCATAGTGCATGGGCGTCTTTGTGGTTCCTCACCCGATTGAACACATCTTTGCAAAGGCCTCTAAAGATAGTGTTTCGAGCCTTTGCATTCCACTTCTCGTAATTCACCTCATCGCCTTGTAGGTTAGTAGGCATCCTGAGGTTTTGGGAAGCCTTGTGAGGCGGCTCTAAGTATACCAACATCTAGAGCCTCTAGATACGCCTCCATGCGAATTTTCCAATAAGGAAAGTCATCTCCCTCAAAGATAGGAGGAGGTCCATCCACGTGAGACATCTTGCTCTAGGCGGTTAAGCCTAAATACATGAGCACGAGGCTCCGATACCAATTGAAAGGATCAAGATGCCCAAGAGGGGGGTGAATTGGGCTAATTCTAAATTTCTTTGCAATAATTAAATCATATGGTTAGCCCAATTAACCCCTTGTGCCTAGAAAGTGTTTCTAATTGTTCTACCGCACAAAAGACTTGCAACCTAAGTTCCAATCCTACTCTAGCATGGCAATTCTATGAATGTAAAGACAAGAATTGAATTGCACAAAGTAAATGCTCAAAGTAAATAGAGAAGGAGGAACGCGGCGATGTTTTGCCGAGGTATCGGAGAGTCGCCACTCCCCACTAGTCCTCGTTGGAGCACCCACGCAAGGGTGTAGCTCCCCCTTGATCCGCGCAAGGATCAAGTGCTCTCTACGGGTTGATTCTTCGACACTCCGTCGTGGTGAATCACCCACAACCGCTCACAACTTGAGTTGGGTCACCCACAAGCTCTGTCGGGTGATCACCAAGCTCCCAGTCACCACCAAGCCATCTAGGTGATGGCGATCACCAAGAGTAACAAGCACGAACTCTCACTTGACCACGACAAGCCTAATGAGAAGGTAGGATGCACACTTTGCTACTCTTGATCTTCACTAATGAGGGCTCTCTTTGGGATTCTCAAATCTCAATCACCTCACTAGGACCTTGCTCTTCTTGGTACTCTCTAAGGTGTTTCTCAGCTGTTGGAATGAGCAAAAGTACCCCCACACACGAGCGGAGGTTGTATTTATAACACCGGCTGAAAAACGAACCGTTATGTGCCTCTGCAGGGTGACCGGACGCTCCAGTCATGTTGACCGGACGCATCGATTAGTATACCCCGAGCTCCAGTGGTTATGAGTTGACCAGACGCTGGCAACGTCCGATCAACACTGACCGGATGCGTCCGGTCATGTTTTCCCCTCACTGGAACCTTACTGATGTCGACCGGACGCTGGACCTCCAGAGTCCGGTCACTTGCTGAGCAGCGTTCGGTCAGTAGCCGAAACCTGATCAGCGTCCGATCAGCATTGACCGGACGCTTCCGATCAGGATTCTCCCTCTTTGGGACCTTACTGGAGTCGACCGGACGCTGGCCCTCAGTGTCCGGTGACATGACCTCGCAGCGTCCGGTCACTTCCAGATGCTTTCACCTTGGTCAATTGAACTGACCGGACCTTGAGCCAGCGTTCGGTCACACCGAAGCCAGCGTCCGGTCAGTATTTGACCCTCCATTCACTTCCAACTCTCGAACATATGTGAATGAAGTTTGCTCCATTGGATCAAAGGGCTGTTGTGGAGCTACCTAGTGCTAGTTATAACAAGTGTGCACCACACCTAACTCACTAGACTCACCTAGGTCAAGCTACCCGTTCATACCCCCCTTAATAGTACGGCCAAAGGAAAAACAAAGTCCTAAACTACTCTAAGTGTCTCTCCAACTCCAATTGACACTTAGAACTAGTCCATCCTTAACCTTGTCGTCCATCCTTTGAAAACTGAAACAGATTTCCATCGTAGGAGCATGACAACCATGATTGCCCAATCGATCTCCATTACCGTGACCTAACTCAAGTGTTTCTGCAAAACACAAGTTAGTCACAGTAATCACGTATTGTCATTAATCACCAAAACCCAACTAGGGGCCTAGATGCTTTCAGTCATCAAGAAGAAATTTTGAGTACAATCCAAGGAGATGGCATGAGGTTTTGTCTGAGGCTCTGTTTGAGGCTCTATGGGCATATCATATATCTAGACATGGTACTACAAAGGTTACTCCTTTTGAGGTCATGTATGGGCAAGAAGTTGTGTTACCCATCGAGGTGAATTGTATGCATATAGACTTGCTAAACAAAATAATCTATTTGTTGGTATGTATCATGATTTGATGATAGATAATGTCGATTAGTTGACCGATAAAAGAATCAAGGCTCTAAAGGACATTGAGAAAGAAAAAGCTCGAGTTTCCCGGGCCTATAACAAAAACGTTAAAAGCAAATCATTCCAAGTTGGAGATTTAGTGTAGAACAACAAGTTTGGCAAGTGGTCACCGAGTTAGAAAGGTCCTTATAAAGTGATCAAAGTGATATTTTAAAATTCATATCTGCTAGACATTGCAAGGTGATAATCTTCCAAGAGCAATACACGGGAGGTATTTGAAAAAATATTTCTGAAGTGTTTGGAAAGAAGCCTATAGTGCTCTCCAAACAATGGTCGATACATGTATCGCTCTTAGAACAAATATGACTAATATATACATCGCTCTTAGATGCTAGATAGACAATGAGTTGGACATCGTACCTATTTAGTTCTTTTATGTGTTTAAGGTTCGTACAAAATTCACCTAAAAAAGGAGATATATATTGATGACAAAAAAAATATGCCAACCTAGAAATTGGGCTCTACCAATAAGTTCCTAGCATCAAGAGGATATAGAAAAAAAATTGGTGTGACGAAAATCAAAGCACAAGCAAAGAAAAGATAAAATTGGATTTGTTCTCGACAAATTGGCCAGGCCGGTTTCCCTGTACAGCCAGCAAGCCAAATTAAAGTGCCTGTCACCAGGTAAATTGGCTAGGCCGGTTTGAAACCTGCCAGACTGGTTTTCCTGCCTATTCCGAATCCGATTTATTTCCAAAATCAATTTTGGATCTATTTTTTACTTAGAAAACTTAGAGATTGTGTTCTGCACTTGTTTCCTACTGGGATAAGATCACATTCTCTATATAAATGAGAGGATCACGGCTGATTGAAGAATCCAATTTTCAATCGTCAAAAAACACATCTACTACCCTTTTGCCCTAACTTTCTCTCTACCTTGCTATTCGTCACGTCTCTCGACGAGATTTCGCAATGTTCTAGGTGGCCTTGCCGATCCTAAGACAACCTGTATGTGCTCCTCCCTGACGGATCTTCCTAAGAGTTGTTCGGGAGTCTACCAAGCGAAGAATGGGCTTCAAATCGGCCTAACCAACTCGTCGGTCGATTTCATGGATTAGCCGCGTTCTTGATGTGATCAAGATCGTGTACATCCTTGGGCTGCTAGCCTTTGTTGGTGTGTCCCAATTCAGCGTCAACATTTAAATACTGAGAAAGCTAGGATGAAACTCTTTTCTCATGGAGAGGTTCGACGAAGAAACGAACAGGAGACCAGTTTTCTTTTGTCCATTTGTCTAGAAGCAAGCATGCATAAAAGTCGAGATCATCTACCTACGACGCGCACTCAGATTTTGGAAATCACATTTTTATATCGAGTAGTTTGATTGTTTTCGTTGACATTTTCCTCTTCAAAAGGAAAAAGGCAGTTCCTCCTAAGGTGTAATAAGCTGCATATGGGGTGACACTACTACATAAGACGTGTCCCTTTCTTCCTCTTCCATTATTATTGTTATATTGTTGACACATAGGAATGACGAGCACAAAAGAGATGATAGTGCAGGTAGATCTAGATAGCTTTTTAAATTTGTTTCTTGTTATATATGTTTTCCCAGAACCTGTACAAAACTAATTAAGTGCGTAGACTAGTCATTGTATAATCGATTAACGCAGCCGTTATGCTCTAGGGACGCCTTGCATAGGGCCACCTCGCCACCGCCTCCTCCATGCCACCCTAGGCCAGACTGCTAGCCAGATCTGCGAAGGGTTGGTTTTGACCCTCCTCGATATTCACCACCGGTTCGTGGCTTGAATCAGAAGTGGGTTTTTACCGTCAGTTCTGTTACGAATTGGCGATGATACAGTTTCACTAATAAATTTAAATAAACCATTGGTGAAAATATTGTTGCAGAAATAGTTGTAGTGTCCATCAATTTGATCGAAAGGTTGGTTTGAACGTGAAGTCAACTGGTGGGCAAGGTTTAAAAGCAAAAAAGGTTAGAACGGCAAGCACAACAATTTGTGTAATTCTTCAACACTACTCTCTCTATCCTTCCTAAGCCAAACTATTTTATATTTGAATAAATTTATAGATAATATTGTCAACATCTATGACATCAAATAGTACACTATGAAAGTATATTCAAATCTAATGATACTTATTTGGTAAGAACATCTCCAACAGAGATCCTAAACCGACTCCTACTCTACTTTTTAGTGCCAAAGTAAAAAACTTAATTCAAGAGGACCCCAACTCGAGTCCCTACTTTATGAAAGCCCCCCAAATCTCTCCCCATGGCTTCATTTCCTAGGGTGTGTAGGGAGCTCCCTATTTTTTCTTGGAAATTTTTTCCCGCAGCAATCACACATCTTTCTTTTATACCATGCTGCCATCCTATTCCCCTCCCCCAGCATCGCCCCCCCCCCCCCCCCCCCCCCCCCGACAAAGGACCCCTTGCCATCCTATTCCCTTCTCAGTGCTCGTCTTGTCCCCTCCCCCAGTGAGGCACTCGACGAATGCCCATCATGTCCTCTCTCCCAGCGAGGCACTCAACCTCGCCATGGTTCCCCTGGCCATGCCATATCCAATGCTCGTTAGCCTCCTTCCTAAGCCCCCATAGCTTAGTCAATTGGAACGATGGTGAATATGTCTGAATGACGAGTGCGTCCCATATATCAGTGTCTGTTGGAATGGATTTGAGAACCCTGCTTTGAGGGCTCTTGTTGGAGTTGATGAAAAACGGAACCTAAAAAGTAAGAAGAGCCCTCAAATTAAAAGTATATGAGGCCCTTATTTGAAGGCTCTCTGTTAGAGTTGCGCTAATGTAAATATTAGTTTTCTAACTTGGTCAAAGTTAGAATAATTTGACCTATTAGGACAAAACTAGAATAATGCATATCTTTTGGGATGAAGGGAGTATTAAGGTTTGGAAACACATCACCGTGGACACACTTGTCCTAAAATGCAAAAAAATCGATCCTTGCGACAGATCATGCTGTAGCCTTGGCATTCCATAATATTGAATACAAGATTACACAATGTAAAAAGAATTCAAAACAAGGTTAGAGTTTTGGTTGTAATTGATTTTGCTCCTTACCTTATTAGGTCGCACATCACCTAATTAATTTTGTCATCTCTTTAAACAGTAGCAAGTCGATCCCAATGTTTATGTAGAATGCGAGGTGTAGAAACATAAATACCTAGAATGTCATCCCTTTTTGTTAGAGTAAATCGCAAGTCGATCCCTTTTTGTTAGTGGTACATTACACATCGTCCAACAACACCAGGAAGGATTCGAACCTAGTACCTAACTCGAATAACACCTGAGTGAACTAGTCTACGCTTCAAATCAAACCGAACTCTGAAAACACTTGAGAACGTCACCTGATAAAAAAGGTTATAGGTCTCTAGCTACTGGCATTTACCACAGATCCGATCGCTGTTCTCTGCCACCACGCGCCAACCGCCATGGCTTACTTGTGTGTCTCCAAACCAAATGCGTCAGCTCTACATGGTATGCTCCTCTCTACAGTGTCCATCATCGATTTTGCACGGCTAGCCATCAACTTTGCTTTCTTGCCACTGTTTGTAAAAGCATCAAGCATGCCTGGTGGTAGGAGTGCCAAAGGGCCTCTAGTCCAACTTGTTAGAACGTCCCGGCGGCACTTCTCAGATTCTGGGTTTGACTCCCCGTGGGAGCGAATTTTAAGCTGGGGTTAAAAAGAATCCCCTCGTCTGTCCCACGCCAAAGCACCGGTCCGGTCTCACACAACGACGGTGACGCTGTGTAAGGGTGGGGCAGGAGTTCGGAGGTTTTCTGGGCCTGCGTAAGAAGGTCTTCTTCATAATGCAATGCCTAAGGATGGTTATACCCTCACAGGTCCAGTTTTTTTTGGTGGTAGGAGTAGATCATGCGTGCAGTGCTCTCACAGGAAGGCTTGGCTGATAGAAGTTGCGCCCTTGGCCACGCGCAATTACCGCGGCTGAATTCTATGGCTGTAAAACCTGCAAAACTTTCAGAGCAAGAGCACTACGTTACTATGTACTAGTATGCATTAGCTCCAGAAATACAGTCCGTTCATGTGCATATCAAATCTCTGATCAAATCTGTGTACCCGATGGGATGGCAACGCCCAGTCGATCGGCGAGGAAGCTGTTAGGCAACACCCACCGCTGACCTACGATGGCCTGTCAACTTTGCAGTGCGTAATTTATTCCTATTATTAAAAAAAAAACTTTGCGGTGCGTGAGCTGGCCCAATCGTGACTAGCAGTGACTGGAAAAGCCTGCATTGGGCGAAGGAGACGTATGCTAGAGCATCACGAGGTGAAAAGATCGCCGGTGCCCTGCTGAAGTGCCTTGCGCTGCAGTCGCCGTCGACGACCAGTCGACCACAGGCGGACGGGCCGCGGTCAAAGTCGCGCGCGAAAGCCAAACCGGCGTGGTTCATCATCCTCACACCTCATTCATCAGGTGGTCCGATCGATTGGGGCGTGCGCGCGTGTTTTCGGCAGATGGCACATGGAAGTATCGCGATAGAGCATTATTGCCGGTTTTTCTGTGGAGGAAAACAACGGGTCGACGGGCGTTCTTCTCCAAAACGCCGCCTTTCTGCGGTCTGATTACTGTCGTTTGGGATACGGAGAAGAAATTAGACGATTACGCATGCGGAGTGCCCCGTGCTTTTCTCCCCTATTTCCACCATTGACGAAACGGCGATTGGCTGGGAATCTCAGCGTGAGATGCTGCTGGGAAGCTAGCTGGTTTGGAGGACCGACGAGGACGGGATGGGGGAGTACGGACATAATCAGTTTTCACCTTTTTTGAAAGTAGAATCAGTTTCCACCTGGTTGTGGAGCAATGAGCCGATGAGGGATGGGGTGAGTCTGTCCACCCAAAACGAGGGGACAGGCTCGTCACTCCTTGACGTTGTCGTTCTTCGCCTTGAGGCGGCGCGGGCATGCAGCATGCTGGAGTCCAACTTGCTCCGGCACAAGACGAGGGAGGCGCCGGTGACCTCAAGTTCAAGCGCCTCTAGTTTAGCCGAGTGCGTCTCCTTGTTGGCTGAGCGCAAGGCGGCTCCCAGCGCAATTGAGGGCGGCGCTGGCGGCTCGAGCCGTACCTTTTTCGGCGCAGGTGAGAGCGGCGCGAGACCAACCTGCTCCTGCAGGTAAAGTAACCGGTATATTATCCATGCTAATGCTACGGAACACATTAAGTACCTTACACACAAATTCTAACTATGAAAGAAAATTATGTAAAGAGTATAAGTAATTATCTCTATTGTATTTTTTAATCTAGGTTTCTCTCTGTTGTTCTCATTTTAGTTCTACAGATCTAATAATGAGTAGTAATTCATGGCCTCCTTTACTTTCCAAAAAACATAGGGCATACATTGACATATCAAAAGTCTTCTAGCACAGCGACATGCATTCATATATATCAAAATCCAGCACCAATTATTGTCTATGAAAGTAAGAAATTCAATTATACTACTTTACTCCAGCTGAAGAAAGCACGTGTGAGTTGTTAAACACTAACCTAGTAACATCAATGTGAAGCAACCTAAACACAAGATACTCCCTCCTTCCCCAATTAAATCAATTCCTAGAAATCGTGTCAATCAAACTTTTTTTTAGGTTTGACTAACTTTATAGAAAAGAGTAACAACTTATATGACATAAAATGAGCATCTTATAAAAATATATTCTATGATAAATCTAATGATACTAATTTGATACCATAAATCTTAGTGTTTTTTTTAGAAATTTGGTCAAAATTTAAAAAGTTTGACTTCAGACAACTCTAAGAATTGATTCTTTCAGGACAGAGGGAGTAGTAAAATAAGTTAAGGCTACCGTGAAATAGGTTCTAATTAAATATATGTAAATGTTCTAGGCCCCATAAGCAAGCAGCCTGTTCGGTTAGCTGGTTCGTATCGTTGCTGGTTCGTGAAGAAGTACTGCTGACTGATTTATATGAAAGAAAAATACTGTTTTGGCTGAAAAACACGTGAATAGTGCCCGTGTGAAAGGGCTGGCCAGCCCAGCCCAGCCAGCCAGCCAGCACCAGCCGAACAGGCCCCTTCCTTTAGGCAAACCCTTCAATGCCAGAACAACACTTACTGTGAGCAACACAATATATACGAGCTATTAGCAGCTGCAACATAACTATTATCTTTAACTCAGTAATTGCGTAAGGCCTATGTATATGTCACAAAATACTACCTTCAGCTTCAAACCATCTACAATCCTAGGTCCAGGAACTATGTGAGCATTAATAATATCCACCCAGTCTAAGATGTGGAATATACCTCTGAACCAAAGTAAAAGAAAAGTCTAAGTATATCACACAAATGTATAAGAAGGAAAATAAAGAAAAATAGTTTATAATTTTTTTTGTAACCCTTCAGATTGCATAGTCAAGGTGGATAGCCTTGAAAAACTGGTGGGTTAATTTATATACCTTGAGTTAACACTAGTACAGAAACAAGCTTTAGTCCCGGTTCTCAACCCCCTTTAATCCCGGTTTTGGAATGGGGACTATGCAATCAGGACTAAAGGTCTTGATTTTTAGTCCCGGTTCCTCCAGGTGTTTATTAGGTGAAAAAAAGGTTGCAGCTGTAGAGATTCGAACCTACGACCTCCCACTTCAGCTCTTGCACGTATTACCATCTCACCTACCACCACACATCTAACTTAGATAAGATACGCTTTCCTTTTAAATTTAGTTTGGAGACACCTTTAATCCGGGTTTGAGACATAAACCGGGACTAAAGGTACCTTTAGTCCAGCTCCGTGTCTCAAACCGGGACTAAAAGTCACACTTTTAGTCCGGGTTCATGTCTCAAACAGGGACTAAAGATTCTCGCGCTGACGTGCCTCTGACACACCTCGGTAGCCGTTGGGCAGGTACCTTTAGTCCCGGTTGGAGCTACCAACCGGGACTAAAGGTTTCTCTAGTCCCGGGCGCGAAAAATACCGAGACTAAAGCCAAATTTCGAAGTGGATCAAAAGTCGTTTCTCTACTAGTGTAAGTTTTTTCTTTTCTCGAATACGCAAAAGATTTGCGTATCATTGTATTAAGTAGAAGAGTTTAAACAAACATACAATGCGCTTCTATCTAGCGTCGAAAGAGGTCGACCTAACACAGCCAAAGCTAGACCATCCTAGCAAAAGACATCTTGTTTCGATATTACATAGAAGGAAACAACAATACCGACGCAGCTTTGCGACCTAGGAGGTGGCCTTGCGTCTTCACGGCTGCTTGGACGAGCCCTTTCCAATGGCCGGGAAGAGCACGTCCAGCTCCTCGGCGTTGGATGTAGTCAGGTTGCCGTCGAAGAGCATGTCAAAGGCCTTCAGCTCCGACGCGGATGGCACTGATGGACCCTTGGTGTAGCCCATACGCCGCATGATCAACACCTCACCTCACTTGGAAGCTGGTACTCGGGAGAGGCTCTGAGCCGCCAACCGCCTCCTCTGCCACGGCAGCACTGGCTTAGCAGGAGGCTGCTTGGGAGGGTCACAAATCAGCGGAGAGTCCCTCTTACGCGTCACTTTGTTGATGAAGCTGTCGAGGCGATGTTTGGCAGAGTCGTCGTTGTTCATAGTATGGTGGGTATCCACCGGTGGTGAACTGGGAGGGCCAGCATCCATCGTGAGGTCGACTGGTCCGAAACCTGGCGGGTAGCTAGGCTTCTTGTGTGTCTTCGGCGAGTCCACCGCTCAGTCCTCATCCTCTAGCTGGGGGGCCACCACCGCCAGGGACTCATCTTGTAGCTGGGGGACGTCGAAGGTGTCGACAGGCGCTCAAGGGAAGGCCACACGATGATCCAACTGCTGACGAGCGAGGCTACAAACTCCTCTAACATCGGGTCCTCCGTGATGTCGCGATCATGCATGGCGTCTAGGTACAGCGTCAGCGTCAACGGGTCGGGCTCGATGATGCCCACCTCGTTGGTTAGCGTACGGTGCCCTGCCTGAGCTCTAGCACGACCGAGGTGATGTCCGGTGCCATCTGGGCGGCCCCTGCTGACCACCTGTGGCTGTCGGTGGCGGCACACGTTGTCGCAGCGGTGTCGCCCCCCTTCAGTCGTCCTCGACGTCTTCGACATCTGCGCCCGCTGCCGTCGTGCGTACTCGCTCTAGGCACAGCTACAACCACACCCGGCACAGCGCTAGTCGAGCTCGCCATGTCGCCCTGAGATACGCGGCCGAGTGCCCGAGGTATGTTCCCGGACAAGTTGTCATGGCCGGCCTTCTGTGGCACCAGATGTGCCGGAGCTGGAAGGAGGCACCGTCCGCCACCGCCTACAGTCCCGCGTGAGGTGTCGAAACCCCTTGCATCGGAGGCAGCGTGGAGGCAGCTTGCAGGTTGCCACCCTATGCGCAGTGGAGAGACAGTTGAAGCACTTCCCGTGTAGGTCCGCCGAATAGCGGGTAGGGGGCCGCTGGTTCACTGATGCAATGTGGGCGGGGCGTGCCCCGTCGGCGCCGCATGATGACCCTACGACGGGACCTCACGCCAGCCGTCCATGACGTCCAAGGCGTTGGCGAGCGGGGACGCGGCCATCCACAGGCCGTGCACCAACTGGCGGTGTGGCTGGCTGTGTTTCATCCGCCTTCGCCTAGGCCCCTGCCATTCCGCTTCCACTCCGACACGGCCCGTAACCACGATTGAATGAGTTTGGGCGCGCAGCGGGGACGCAGTTACCGGCTTCCCTGGGCGACAAGCGGCATCTAGGTAGGTTGCAGGGGGGTCATCATCGGACTCCTCGCCATCGTCGTCCGCATGGGCGGATCTACAGTTGTGCCTGGGTATTCCCAGGCATACCCAACATTTTTAGGGAAACAATTAGTAGCTAGTATGTATATGTACATGTATAATGTAGGTAAGCTTTAAGATTACTAGTCTATTCATCCAAAGCAGCCCACGCGGCCTATTTTCTACACTCATCTGTTCCCCACCGGCCCACTATCCACGACCGATGGGTGACGGCCCAGGCTAATCCCTTCCCACGCTGGCACACGTTCCCAGCTTCGGCCGCATGCTCCTTCTATAACAAATCCAGGTCATGATGATTTTCTTGCTTGCCATTGTCCTTATGATTAGATTTCAAATGTATCTCTTAACTTTTGTATCTTTGAACTAAAATTTTTCTTTGGTTTGGGCATACCCAACTTCGAAATCCTGGGCTCCGCCACTGGTCGTCTGCCCACCGGCGACGCTTCGTGCTCCCTCCGGAAGAGCAACCTGGGTAGAACAGAAGTGCATCCGACGAGAGCGAGGAGGGGCTAGGGGAGTCTGGCGGCGCCGTGGCTGCCTACGGCCGGCAGGACGACAACTTCGGCGGGGGGCTCGATGGGTCACTATCCGACATCGATCTGGCCCCCACGCACGGCAGTGGGCTGACCGCGGCTGGCGAAGGTGCGCCGGTGGAGGAGGCGGCCGCGGCCGCGGCATCATCGTGCTGGTGGTCTCCTTCGAGGTCCTCGACGGTCGGTGGCGGCGACCGAGCCGCACGCTCCCCTGCACCGGCCTCCCCACGCGGGTGGGAAGGGCAGGTCGCCGTGGGGCCTCAGATCCGGCCCCGCCCCAGTGCAGGATGGCCGCCGTGGCCTCGGGCGGCCCTGGCGACGAAGCGGCGCCGGTGGAACCGCTCGACCCGGGCAGCGGCGGCGGCCATGCCGCGCGCTTGCGCGGTTCTTCGCGTGGGTCAGGAGAGGAGTCAGGGCTGGGAGGGGAGGAGGGGGGGCAGGGGAGGAGAGCGCGGGCGGCGGTAGTGGGGTGCCAGCTATGGTTACGTGCGCGGCCGCAAGTTTTTAGAGCAAACCTTCAGGAGGATTTCATCAGCACATAAGGTCAAGGGAGTTAAGTTTATTCTATATTTACAATTATATAATTGAGTAATTTAGAAGTATTTGTGGTTTTTTTAACAATGCTGTTTTATATAGGTAATTTAGATTTAGCAACCACTCTGATTATTTTAATAATAGTAGGGGTGGGTAATTTGATGTAAAGGGATTACTCTATGTTATTTTTTCATAATTACACGTGGATAATTCAGACATGATTAAATGTTATTTTACATAATGGCAGTAGTGTGTAATTTAGTTCAAGATGTGGGTTTTTATAGTAGCAGATCTAGTGACTAATATTGTTAGTGGGTATTCTTTTAGAAAAAAGTTGGTCTAATGACTTTATGTGTCAAACGTGGAATTTTCGGGAGTTCACACGTGGTCCTCGTGAATTTGACTCCGTGTATTCATTTTTTTTTTCCCGCCTTGTTGTCCTGAACAGGCCATGAGCTACTTGTATATGCTGATGCTTGCTCGTTCATGAGCGGAGGTTAGATCGTTATTATCCTAAATAAATGAAGTAAGGAAATCCGAGTCAACTGGCACAGTTGCTTGTGCGTAGCAACGTTTGCTGGCTGACTTGATTGATGTCAAGAAGGCTGGAGCTCTTTACACTTTCCCAACTGAGCCTGCATGCACTGCACTGCAGACTGCACTGCACCTAAGCCTGGGCGTTTAGGTTACCCGATTTTTTCGGGTCGGGTAATTTGGGTAATTCAAAATTCGGGTAATAAAAATTGCTATCCGATATTACCTCCGAAAAAACACTACCCGCAAATTCAGGTACCCGATAATTCGGGTTCGGGTTCGGGTATTACCCGATATACCCAAATTTACAGAAAACAACAAACTACACTAAATTTCAGTAGCGATCTATACATAATTTCAGCAGCAATTTGTATAGAAATTCAATAGCAATTTGTAGAGAATAATATATTACAGTCACTCATTCAAATAGAGAGAATTATATTCTAATAAAGTGATAAGTTAAATGGTTCAGCTAACAACACATGATGAATACAAAGACAAAACAAATCTTTAGGTAGTTCGGGTAGTTTGGGTACCGGGGGATATTACCCGAATTACCCAAACTAATTTCAGGTAATCAAAATCGCTATCCGAATTTGGGATCGGGTACCTCGGGTTCGGGTAATTTGGGTTCGGGTTCGGATAATTCGGGTACGGGTAATGGGTATCGGGTATTTTGTCCAGGCTTAACTGCACCCCGGCAGCATGATGAGTAGGTTAGCACTACAAACATGATGAAGCATGGACTGTTGCAGTTCATGTTTTATATATTATATTATTCAGAGAAAAGTTTCCATATAATTATTTGGCACGCGACCGCACGAGCAGTCGTCGAGCACGACATGGAGGCTCGCGAACCGCACAGCACAACGAGCTAGCGCCCGCCGAGTGGAAGCTGGGGGAGGAGGGAGCAGCGACGAGTGGGCGAGCGAGAGTCCGCGGCCCTCTCCCTCTCCGAGAAGAGAATATTTGGACGACGCGACGCAAGTGCGCGCAGTAGCGGCGAGAACGACGGGAGATCGATGCACGCACTGCACTGGCAGTCTGGCACTGCCCACAAAATGGCCCGCCGGAGACCTCGCGATCGGCGCGCGCACCAGCACCGCGCTGCGCTGCGCTCGTGCGCGCGGGCGTGCCGTCGCGAGCGAGCGCGGCCTTCTGTCGGAGCGCGGCTTTGACCCCCCGCGCCCGCCCGCCCGCCCGCGCGGGGTTCGGCCGGCGGCCGATCGAGACGCTGTCCGTGTCGCGACATGGATGGTTCGTCCGTGGGCACGGCAGGCGATGGGTCAACGATGTGGGAGGCAGGAGGCTGCAGTGCTAGCTCCTTTTGTTTTGGTTTCCTACTAGTCGCGCTCGCGCTCGAGTGACGCGAGGATTATTATTGCGTCCATGCATGTACTCGACCCGTCGATCGCGACGCCGCTGTAGCTAGCTAGCTTCGTAGGGGCTGGACCTGGAAGATGAAGATGAGACGGCGGAAATAATGAACGGAAGAGGAAAACTGAATGGAGTTGAAATTGAACTGTACCAGGTCCTGTTCGGCTGTCACAACTCACGACGCAGAGCACTATGAGGTCATGTTTGCATCGGGAGATCTGACTTTACGCTGTAAAAAATAAAGACCTTTGTGGAGTGAAATATCAAGTTGTCTGTCGATGAGGAAACGACAGATCAGATGCATGCGTGGCCCTATTCGCTGGTCTGAAACTTGGCTGAAACTGGCTGAAAAACATTAGTCTGGCTGAATTATTGTGAGAGAAAAATATTATTTCGGTTGAAAAAAGAAGTCGAAGAAGTCGAATATGGGATAAGGCCCGATGGGAATCAGCTCGAGCATGGCGGTCCCTTCTCCCCCTGTGCGCTGCCCTTCATCGAGCATGGTTCTGTCATCTGTGCCATCCTTCCTTTGCATTTCTGACTGAATAATAAACAGTGCCAGCCACGTACCACTAACACAGTTATATATATATATATATATATATATATATATATATATATGCTTTTTTTAAGGAACATGCTATGTATATGATGCACTTATCCACGGCACTATTGGCGTAAAATATTGGATATGGACAGCACAGCACAGGAATGGGCTCATCTTTCGCCATCATCATCCAGCGGCAGTCAGGGGGTCAACTGGGAGGATGGGTCTGTGAGTGTGCGCTGTTCTCCGCGATCGGCATGGCTCTTCGTTGTTGGATAAGAAAAGGGCAGGGATGGGCTGCCACCTGCCATGGGATATGGGAAGCTTGTTTTCCCTCTCGGGTCGGCCGGCCGGCAGGCCGGCCGGCATGGCTTTGTGTTGGCAGATAACGGTAAGCCGATATAGGTGGGCTGGGCAGCAGGATGCATGAGGATTGGGATTCGGGAGGCCAGAATCAGCCTGTGTGGAAACTGGGCCGAGGCAGTTGCACGCGCTACTCAAGCTGGGCTTGCCTTTTTTTTCATTCTTTTTCTGAAGTGTGGCTACTGCATCATGTAGGCCTGCGGTTCCGTAGAGTGGGCTGGTGGTCAAGCTGGGCTTTGAAGGCCAGCACTCTGTTGCCCACGGACTATGCTTGGTTCGGAAATGTTTCTTTCCTTCGAAACTTTAAATACATTCGTCTCTTGAACTACAAATTCAGTATTCTCGCAGATCACGATAATTTGTACTTTCTGTCCGGCTGAATCTTTGTGTTCCTTATAGTAGGTTTATGTCCAGAGTTGCATCAGAAATAAGGAAAAAATTAGTTCAAGTTTGAATATGTCATATACTAATACTAAAACATGATGTTTTGAGCTTGATGTTCGCACATTCTATTTGTAGTCGACCATCGCTATCGCTATTTACACGAGGTTTGCAACATTTTATGGGCAGAGGGGTTGCAAGTTTTTTCTTGGGGGGGGGGGGGAGTAAGAGGGGTTGCAAGTTACTGTAGCCACCGAGTCCAGGTGTGTTTCTTACCGCTCTCTAGCGGGGTTTCTCGCCATTGCCTAACGCCCTACCAATAATTCGCATTTTGGATCATATAGTTTGGTAGTTGGTTGAAGCTAACTTGCTAGCTGTCGCGTAAAGTCTGCATTTGAGTGTTTGTGATTTTGTTTTAGATATATTATTTATACTTTCTGAATGAATTAAATGCATGGTAGGTCCTTGAACTTGTGCGGGGTATCACTTAGATCCACAAACTCTCAAAATGTATTTCTAACCCACTAATATTGTTCAAGTATGCCACTTAGATTCACAGACTCTCAAAATGCATCCCTGACACCCTACTATTGATCAAGTGTGTCACTTAGGTCCATACGGTTTGGGAGCTAGCTTTTGACCTACGTGGCATCACCACCATGGTGTTGACTGCCGTTGTGCATGTAAGGAGCGTGCAAGGTGGCTTCGATCGTGGAAATAAACATGCAGAACCGCTTCTTCCTTTTTAGGGCGTTCGGCTGGTAGCCTTTGGGCTGATTTTGGATGGTTTTGGATGATTGAATAGTATTCTGTGAGAGAGAATAAGCTGAAACAAGCTAAAACAAGCGGGAACAAGCCGAGACATGACCAGCCAAACGCTCTGTTTATTTCTAGCTCCACGGCGTACCCAAGCGGCTTAGCGACAAGGTCATCGATCGGCAGTGGCACAGAAGGGATGGGCCGTATGGCAGCGGTTCCATACGTCCCCGTGCGCTAACAGCTAGTTGTCACGTAATTAAAGTCTGCATTTGAGTGGTGTTTCTCTAGTCGGCGGCGATCGGATGGAAATTAGATCGCACCAACAAATATATCTGGTACCAAAAAAATAAGACTCGTGCCCGCAGAAACCGTCTGACAGAAGAGAGATACAGAGTTCTCTTAACCGCAAAACCTTACAAGTTAGAGAGATAATTTGACAATTTTTTCAAAAAAACATTTTTTACCAAACTATTAGAGGATTTTTTTATTAAAAAATAAAAATAGCAGATATCAACAAACCAATTTGATTTCATGCCCGGAAGGTCAACCAGAGAAACAATCTTCTTAATAAGACATGTTATGGAGCGGTATAGAGAGCAGAAAAGGATCTCCATTTGATTTTCATTGACTTTGAGAAGGCTTATGACAAGATACCAAGAAATGTTAGGTGAGTCCCATTAAAAGGATCAAGATGCTCAAGAGGAGGTGAATTGGGCTGATTCTAAATTTCTTTGCAATAATTAAACTCTACGGTTAGCCCAATTAACCCCTTGTGCCTAGCAAGTGTTTCTATTGATCTAACGCACAAAAATTTAGCACCTTAAGTTCCAATCCTACTCTAGCATGGCAATTCTAGGAATGTGAATGACAAGAATTGAATTGCTCAAAGTAAATGCTCAAAGTAAAGAGAGAAGGAGGAACGCGGTAATGTTTTACCAAGGTATCGGATAATCGTCACTCTCCACTAGTCCTCGTTGTAGCACCTGCGCAAAGGTGTAGCTCCCCCTTGATCCGCACAAGGATCAAGTGCTCTCTACGGGTTGATTCTTCGACACTCCGTCGCGGTAAATCACCCATAACCGCTCACAACTTGAGTTGGGTCATCCACAAGCTCCGCTGAATGATCACTAAGCTCTCCAATCACCACCAAGCCATCTAGGTGATGGTGATCACCAAGAGTAACAAGCACGAACTCTCATTTGACCACGATAAGCCTAATGAGAAGGGTGAATGCACACTTTACTACTCTTGATCTCACTAATGACGGCTCTCTTTGGGATTCTTAAATCTCAATCACGTCACTAGGACTTTGCTCTTTTTGACACTCTCAAAGGTGTTTCTCAGCTGTTGGAATGAGCAAAAGTACCCACAAACACGAATGGAGGAAGTATTTATAACATGAGCTGAAAAAAGAACCGTTATGTGCTTCTGCGGGGTGACCAGATGCTCCGGTCAAGTTGATCGGACGCGTCGGTCAGTTCACCCAGAACTCTAGTGTTTACAATGTGACCGGACATTGGCCAGCGTCCGGTCAGCACTGATCGGACGCGTCCGGTCGTGACTTTCCCTCTCTGGAACCTTACTGGAGTCGACCAGACGCTGGCTCTCAGCATTCGGTCACTTGACCTCTCAGCGTCTGGTCGCACTAGACGAAAATACCTCGGTCAAATAAACTGACCGGACCCTGAGTCAGCGTCCGGTCACACCGAAGCCAGCGTCCGGTCAGTATTTGACCCTCCATTCACTTCCGACTCTCAATCATACGTGAATGAAGTTTGCTCTATTGGATCTAAGGGCTATTTTGGAGCTAACTAGTGCTAGATTTAGCAAATGTGCACCACACCTAACTCACTAGACTCACCTAGGTTAAGCTATCCGTCCATACCCCTCTTAATAGTATGGTCAACGGAAAAATAAAGTCATAAACTACTCTAAGTGTCTTTTCAACTCCAAACGACACTTAGAACTAGTCCATCCTTAACCTTGTCGTCCATCCTTTAAAAACCGAAACGATTTCCATCGTAGGGGCATGATCACCATGATTGCCCAATCAATCTCCATTACCGTGACCTAACTTAATTGCCTCTGCAAAACACACATTAGTCACAGTAATCACGTATTGTCATTAATCACCAAAACCCAACTAGGGGCCTAGATACTTTCAATCTCCCTCTTTTTAGTGATTGATGACAATACCATCTCGAGTATGTGAAAGAGATGAGGTTTTTAACATGCTTGGTTCATGTAAGCTTTTGGCAATAAAAACAAAAGTGTTAGGCAAGCTTATATGACCCAAGCCAACATAATGTACTCAAAAGATATGAAATAAGCATGAGTACAAGTAATAAAACTCATTTGCATCGGAGTGAAACGCGAAAGCAAAGCAAATGAGCATAGCACAACTGATATGATATGTAAATAATTCAAAGTATAGAGCACACATGTCATATATCACAATCACATAGATATCACTATTACATAAATAGTTTAATGCATAAAAGTAAACACACGACGAATGCATAATAGTATATCACACATAAAAACCAAATATAATAGATAGTCTAAGTAAACTAAGCTCCCCCTAAGTCGCTCTCCCTAAGTCTAGCATACTCAATCCCTCTCCCCCTTTGGCGTCAAACACCAAAACCTAAGGGTCGGTCGGCGGGGCTGCAACGAATGAGTCGGGCGCTGAGGTACGAGGAGCAAGCTGGAACTGAGCGCCATCATCATCTGAACCAGAGATCTGAGCTGTCTGACCCTCTGTAGCTAGAAGCGATGCTGAAGCGGTCTGGGTCAGATCAATAACTAGAGCTGTTGTAGACTATGTAGGTATGACTAGAGCAGCTGGCTCTAATGATGCCACTGACGAAGGAAGCGTCTCTATAGTCCTGATAATAGGTGCAACAATAGAAGGACCTGGGATATGCAAATATGGTGGAGTAGGCTGCCCTGTCAACTCACTGAAAGATGCACCAAGGCTCCTGAACACTGTAGTCTCTGGCACTAGCAGCGAAGTAGTCTGAGCCGGTGTAAAGCCTGTATGGAGACGTGTGAATTGCGGGGCTATCATGGGCGAAGCAAACCATTGGGACACCTGTTCTGTAGGTGAAGCAAACTGTGCTGGTGGTTGTCCCTGACTCTGAAGCCCACTAGGCTATAACGCTGAAGTCATAAAAGTGGTGGCAGGCTGACCAAGCTGGGGTGAAGGTTGTGGCGGTGGAACCCCAATAGCTGTCACTATATGCTGCATAAATCCAAGGAGTTGCTGCTGCATGAGGAGCTGCTGCTGATCCATGGCCTACTGTTGCTGCTGTATGGCCTGCTGCTGCCGCTGAAACTCATCCTATCAAGCCTGGAACTGTGCAAAGGTAGCGGCGGTCTCTGGAGCCTGGTGAGCCTGATCCTGCCTCATCCGCTCAAGTATAGCAGGTAGAGTGGGGTTAGTCTGCGGTGCAGATGGAGCTAAACTAGAGCTACCAGCCTCATGATCATGTCGTCTAGGAGGCATCTGACGGATATCATGGTAGTCCTCATCTAAGCTATCACTAGGGTCGCTCTCGACCATCCCCTCTTGCTGAGCATCTAACTGCTCCTCCTCTATAGCTGCTATGCCCCTGATAGTATCATCCTACTGGGCTACAGTCTCTGGCACCTCTGGACGATGGCGCAGCTGGCTTGGTGTAGTCGGTGTACTATGGCGGATCATCTGAGTTAGGTTATATGCAGGGGACTCTGTCGTAGCACCACTATACTCAGCTAGCATCTTAGGCGGCCTCACTATAACTGCCCTGTGAATAAGAAACATGATCTAGTGGGCATAGGGCAACTGTCAGCGACCTCTGAACCCCTCAGCAATATTGTCCTCCATCTCTGATAGAAGATCCCAAATATCAAACACTGTCTGCTGCATCAGACAGTTCAGTAGCCACAACTGTATGCGAGTCAAGCCCTCGCGATACCCCATCCTTAGAAGCAGTGTCCTCCTCATAATGGCATCAAGTACTCTAGCAGTGGGAGTAAGATCACTAGGTGTCCTGCTCGACCCCTCACCGAATGGCTCTATGAAGCAGTGGCGGACTAGATTAGTAGGGGCACCATCCCACCATGAGGACATCTGGGGGCACTGTCTGTCCATAGCAAACTTCATGTAGCCAGACAGGCTGCTCTTGAAGCCTGAGTATCTCTCTGACCCTGGTGCTCATTAGCCTATAATCTCTGCCACTGAATGCAAAGTGTATGAATCTGTGCTATGGGTTAATCCAGAGAGAAGCATAGAACTGATGGACCCAAGATGGAACATATAATCCTGTCTGTCCAAGTAAATCTGTCAGCCCTGACAGGTAAGAAAGGTAGGGGCGAATGTGCTCTCTAGCTACTACAACAATAGACTCTATGTTGCACACCCTCTGAGATCTGAAAACAGCTCCATTGTTGAGATATGCAATGTAGAAATCCTCCTACAGTGGTGTGTTAAAGCCCTATGATGCACGCTCATCTCGCCTCGGTGGAAACCACTGCTCAAACTCCACAAATCTAAGCTACTACACCTACTTGGCCGTGGCAACCCTTAGATCTAGATGAGTCACTGGAGGCGGACCCTATGGTCTGGGTGGTGGACGAGAACCCCTCCGCTGTGTATCTGCCCTCGGTGTGACTGGAGCATGAGTATGACTAGAGCGATGAAGCTATGGCTAAGGTGCTTGCTCTATCTTTTGTGCTTGTTGTCCCTCCTGAGTCTACTCTACTACCTGTGGCTCCTACTGTGACTCCCCTGAGGCTGACTCTCATCAATGGCAACACTCCGTCCTCTAATCATGAGAGTCCTAGGTGGACCACCATGAAGGCGCTCAACCTGCTCAAGTGTAGCCCTCGCTTCTAGTGAAAGCTGATCTACGATCCGGACTCCACTGCGAGCACCTCCTCTCTCGGCATGCTCTGCAGCCTCTACAACTACGGCTGCTCTAGCTGTATCTGCATCTGGATACTTGCACTTCTTTGTTGCTAGTTTCTTTATCGCCTTGCCTTTTGAATCTATAGGCAAGCGAGGCGGCCGCCTTGGATCCTCATCTCCAGGACCACCTCCAACATTCTTGATGCGAACCATCGATTGGATCTAAAAAGAACAATTGTCGCTAACAAGAAACAACTACCAACTATCACTTTCGAGGCTTGGCCTTGATCCGTACTCACAAGCTTGGCCCCGAGTTGACTGACAACTGCAAGTATGACCTCAACGGCACCGACTCACTGCACGATAGAATAGAGGATATATAAATAATCTTAATTATTTATCTAGAGATATGAAACCTTAAGAAAGCAAGCAATTAGGTATGAAATAGAAATCGAGGGCTTGCTACCTGATGAACCGATGATCTGAAGAGAAAAGAAGCGACACGCGGGGAACCACTGGGTTGGCTAGGGTTTGTAGTGGAGTGGATCAGCGATGCACTATGATGAATAGGCATGGTGAGCAGTGGCTAGGACACCGACGGTGTTAGGGTAGGGACTTGGCGATGCTAGGCCACAGGCTTGCTCGGTGGCGCTGGAGAACTATGGGCATGCGGGCGGCAGTGGCGTGGGAGCAGGGTACGGCAGTGAGACGACAATGCTGACATGAGGAGCAGGGCATGGCTACGAGACGGCGGTGCTGGCATGGGGAGCAGGGCGTGGCAGCAGCGGCGCTCAGCGGTGGCTTTGGCGTGAGCGGCGTGGGTGGCGGCGCGCGGAGGCACGGGCGGTGGTGCACGGAGGTGCGGGGCGTGGAGGTGCGATGGCATGCGGCGGTGCTTGAGCTCTAGAGGTCACGGCGATGTCGGTGTATGTGGCTAGGTCAAAAACACCGGCGTGACAATTTATGGTGACCCTAGTGTGACAGGAAAGGAAATAGAGGAAAAAGATTGAATCCCACACGATTTCAACTAACCAGACGCTCCGGTGGTAGCGACCGGATGCTGCCACCCAGTGTCCGATCGATTCCAGTAAGGTCCAAAACCCCTAGAATCGTGATCGGACGCATCCGGTGGACACCGACCAGACGCAGCTAGAGTCCAGTGCAAGCAGTCTCCTTTATCTTCGATCTACCAAACGTAGAGCCACCATCTGAATAGACGCTGGGAGAACACTGTTCCAGCATCCGGTCACTCCTCCGTAGCAAGTTCACCTCCTATGAACTGACCGGATGCTGGACTTCAGAGTCCGGTGCAGCGTCCGGTCACTCTTTTTCTAATGAATCTTCAAAGTCATTCGTGCTGCTTGTTCCCAATTAAGTTCCAACTCCAATAAGATCCAAATAAACATCAATTGGGACTGATGTGAGTGACCTCTCTCAAACCCTCATGTTTTTCAAAAATATTTTGCCTTAGGCTATTATTCTTTTAAGAAAATAGGCAATAAGAGGGCAATTGAAGATGAACGATAAAACAACATTCATGCATATGCAATGCAATACTTGGAAGATAAATCTAGTTGCTTGTCAAGTTTGATCCAAGGTTAAGCTTCTTCACACGCTTTACGGTAGTTATCTTAACCATGTTAGACAAGCTCTATATGCATTACCAAAAATTAAACATGTTGTATATTACAATGCAATGCAAGGGACAACACAAGCTCATCTTTTAGTAAAGTTGCTAAAATTAAGAACATTGAGCTCATTCCACAATCTACAAAATGTTGCCTCATCTAGCGGTTTAGTGAAGATATTGTCCAATTGATCATCGATCCTTACACCTTCTAATGATATATTATTTTTAGCAACATGATCTCTAAGAAAGTGATGACGAATATCTATGTGCTTGGTGCGAGAGTGTTGAACCGGATTATTTGCAAGTTTTACCGCACTTTCATTGTCGCACAAAAGAGGTACTTTATCTAGAACTATACCATAGTCTAGCAAAGTTTGTTTCATGTAAAGTATTTGTGCACAACAAGCACCTGCGGTAATATATTCTGCTTCGGCGGTGGACAAAGCCACACTATTTTGCTTTTTGGAGGACCAAGACACAAGTGATCTACCAAGCAAATGGCACCCTCCAGATGTGCTTTTTCTATCAACTTTGCAACCGGCATAATCCGAATCAGAATAGCCAACTAACTCAAATATAACTCCTTTGGGATACCAAAGGCCAATGCTTGGTGTGTGCTTAAGATACTTAAGGATTCTTTTTACGGCAATTAAATGAGTTTTCTTAGGATTAGCTTGAAATCTTGCACACATACACACACTAAACATAATGTTGGGCCTAGATGCGGTTAAATATAGCAAGCTACCAATCATAAAGCGGTAGAGAGTTTGATCAACCGTGTTACCTCCCTTATCTAGGTCGAGATGTCCATTAGTTGGCATTGGTGTTTTGATTGGCTTACATTCATCCATCTTGAATCTCTTGAGAAGATCATTTGTATATTTCTCCAGAGAGATGAAAATCTCTTCTCTCATTTGTTTGACTTGAAAACCAAGAAAGAATGTAAGCTCTCTAATCATTGACATCTCAAACTCCTTTGACATCAATTCACCAAACTCTTTGCAAGAATCTTCATTTGATGATCCAAAGATGATGTCATCAACATACACTTGACAAATGAAGATGTGTCCATCAAGCTTCTTGGTGAATAGTGTGGTGTCGACCTTCCTGATGGTGAAGCCCTTCTCAATGAGGAAGTCCCAAAGGCGCTCATACCAAGCTCTTGGGACTTGCTTAAGCCCATATAATGCCTTGGACAACCTATAAACATGATTAGGATATCGAGGGTCTTCAAACCCAGGAGGTTGATCAACATAGACTAGTTCATTAATAAAGCCATTTAAAAATACACTTTTCACATCCATTTGATATAGTTTCATTTCATGATGTGATGCATATGCAAGGAGGATACGAATGGCTTCTAGTCTTGCAACCGGTGCAAAGGTCTCTCCAAAATTCAATCCTTCAACTTGAGAGAACCCCTTTGCAACTAGTCTTGCCTTGTTCCTCACAACTATGCCTTGATCATCTTGCTTGTTGCAGAACACCCACTTTGTTCTAATGACTCTTGCTCCTTTTGGCCGCTCTTCAAGAATCCAAACTTCATTATGGGTGAAGTTGTTCAACTCTTCATGCATGGCATTTATCCAATCCAGATCTTGAAGAGCTTCTTCTACCTTGGTATGCTCATAGCAAGAGACAAAAGTGTGATGAGCAATATATGAAGCAAGTTTTTGTGAGCGAGTCATTACACCCTTTGATGGACTCCCTATGATGAGATCTTATGAATGATCTTATAGTAGAGGTGTATTTCTTCTATTGGCCACTTGAGGAGGAGGTTGTGGAGCATGAACATCTTGTGCTTGTGCCACCATTTGATCATGGGAGACATGAGTGTCTTCATTTTCTACTCTCCCATCTTTATCATCATCTTGTGGCACACTTGATGAAGAAGGTGGATCAATCACTTGTACATCATCTTCATCATCTTTAGGCTTGATGTCTCCAACCAGAATATTCTTCATAGCCTCTCTCAATGGTTCATCACCAACATCATCAAGATTCTCATGTGCTCCTTAGGAGCCGTTAGATTCATCAAATTCCACATCATATGTTTCTTCAACCAAGCCGGTGGCATGATTAAATACTCTATATACTTTGGACTTTGATGAGTAACCAACAAGAAAACCAATATCACAACATCTTTGAAACTTCCCTAGGTGTTGCCGCTTCTTGTAGATGTAGCATTTGCAACCAAACATCCTAAAGAAGGAGATGTCCGACTTCTTCCCATTGAGCAACTCATAAGGTGTCTTACCAAGGAACTTTTGAAGGAATAAGCAGTTGGATACATAGCATGCGGTGTTGGTAGCTTCCACCCATAGAGCTTCGGGGGTGTTGTACTCATCAAGCATTGTTCTTACAAGAGTGATCAATGTCCGGTTCTTCCTCTCAACTACACTATTTTGTTGAGTATATGTTGTGGAGACCTCATGTTTGATTCCAACTTCATCACAATAGGCCTCTATGTTTATGTTATCAAATTCCTTCCTATTGTCACTTCTTATCTTCTTGAGCTTCACTTTAAATTCATTTTGTGCTCTCTTGGCAAACTTCTTGAAGTATGATGCAACTTCGGATTTGTCATGAAGGAAGAATACTCATGTATATCTTGAATAGTCATCAACAATCATAAGACAATAAAGATTTCCTCTCAAACTCTTGTATGTTGTTGGTCCAAATAAGTCCATATGAAGGAGTTCTAGCACTCTTGTGGTTGATATGAAAGCTTTGGTTGGATCAGTATTTGCAACTTGCTTGCCAGCTTGACATGCACTACAAAGCTTGTCCTTCTCAAACTTCACATCCTTCAACCCTCTCACAAAATCATTCTTCATTAGCTTATTAAGTGAGCTCATCCCAACATGAGTAAGTCTTCTATGCCATAGCCACCCAAGTGTTGTTTTGGTGAATAGGCAAGTCTTTAAATTTGCATCTTCGGAGGTGAAGTCTACTAGATATAGGTTGTTGTATCTAAATCCTTTGAATATCACTTGATCATCATCCTTCTTAGATACAACAACTTCCTTCTCAGTAAACAAGCATTGGAAGCCAAGATCACATAATTGTCCAACGGATAGCAAGTTGAAGCTCAATGAAGCAACATATAGCATATTTGAGATAGAATGATCATTTGATATTGCCACTTTGCCCAATCCTTTAACCTTGCCCTTTGAGTTATCTTCAAATGTGATTCTTTCTTATCTATCTATTTCTTCATCTAGTGAGGTGAACATACGAGGATCACCGGTCATATGTTGTGTGCAACCACTATCAATAACTCAATGACTTCCACCGGTCTTGTAGTTCACCTACACACAAGAGATCAAGCTTTAGGAACTCAAACTTGTTGAGGGCCCTTCACCTTCTCAACAAGTGACTTAGCAACCCAAATTTTCTTAGGCCTATTCTTGTTGGGAGGTCCTAAGAACATGACTTTCATCTTTCCACTAGAGTCCTTTCTAAGCATGTAGTGAGCATTGAAGGCAAAAGGTCTAGCATGCTTGGGCAAGGGTTGTGGTGGTGGAGTTTGGCACTCATGAGCAAAGTGGCCTTCTTGTCTACACTCAAAACACTTCTTTGTCTTTGGCTTTTGTTGTTATTTAGCTTGAGCCTTCTTCTCTTTGTTTGTCATGTACCCAATGCCACTTCTATCCATCTTCATGATGGTGTTCAATAGTAGCTCACTTTGAAGATCCTTGCCTCTAGTGAACTTGCTCAATCCAATCTTGAGATGCTCTTTCTCCAACTTGAGCTTCTTGTTTTCTTCCTTAAGAGCATCATTGTTTTTCTCTTCCTTGAGCTTCTTATTTTCTTCTTTGAGCTTCTCATTCTCAAGCATCAATTCACCATCATGATCAAGAGTTTCTAGCACAACAGACTTGGTGGTTTTGAGTTCTTCAAGATCTTTCTTGAGCTTTTCATTGTCATTCTTGAGCTTGACAAACTTATCATAATCATTGGCCTCAACCACTTGCTTGCCCTTGCTACTAGAACTTTGCTCAATGCTCTCAATGATCAAATCATCACATGATATAGCTATATCAATCTTAACAACATTATTAGTAGCATCATGTGGCTCATTGAATAAATATTCTTGAGCAATAACTAGATTATCATGATTAATCTTAAGAGTAGTATATTCATCTTTTAGCATATTATGGCCAATGATGAGCTCTTTATGCATCATCTCAAGTTTATCATGTTTATCTTTAAGCTCTTTCTTAGAAGATTTAAGCTCTTTGAGTTTGGATGACATAGCTTCATTTGCTTCTCTAAGCTCAACACTAGCCTCTTCGGCTATATCACATTTAGCTAAAAGAGAATCATTTTTAGCTTCTAACTTGTCATTCTTAGCTCTAGTCTTTATAATAATCTTGGAGTATTTATTTAGCAATTTAACAAAATCATCATAAGAAGGTGATTCATATTCATCATCATCACTATCGCTATCATCATTACTAGCATGTTCATCACCACTACTCTCATCACCATTTGATACCTTGTGTTCACCCTTGGCCATAAGGCATAGGTGTGCAGAGGATGATGGCGATGGTGGCGGTGAAGATGATGAAGAGTCAATAACAATGGTGTCCACCTTCTCGTTGTCACTATCATCATCGAATGAGCCACTAGATGAATCAATGTCTGTGAGCCCATCACCGATGATGTATGCCTTTCTACTCTTCTTCTTCTTGTGGAAGTCCTTCTTGCCATCTCTCTTCTTGTATGGCTTGTCTTTCTTCTTCTCATCTTCATCACTTGAGTCATCTTTCTTGTCCTTGTTCTTGTTCTTAAACTTATCTTTCTTGGGTTTTGTGCATTGGTGAGCTAGATGACCAAGTTCTCCACAATTATAGCAATCCATCTCGAAGATTGGCTTCCTTCTAGAGCTAGTGAAGAACTTCTTCTTGCCATCAAACTGGATGCCACTCTTGTTGAGCTTCTTTAGCATCTTGGCGGTTTTTCTCACTATGAGAGCAAGGCTTGCATCATCAACTTCATCATCACTTGAGCTCTCATACTCAAGCCTTGCTTGCCCATCTCTTGACTAGCTTTGAATGCTAAGTCCTTTTCTTTCTTTTTGTTAGAGGATGAGCCATCTTGAGGTGTGATGTGCATGTACATCTCATGAGCATTGATCTTTTCCAAGATTTATGTCGGTGTAGCGGTGGAAAGATCACCTTGATGAAGCACGGTCACAATATGCCCATATTTGTCAATGAGGAGGACACTCAAGATCTTTCTTACAACATCAGATGGTTGCATTTGAGTTAGTCCAAGCCCATTGACTTCCTCTAAGAGAACATTCAAATGTGAATACATTTCATTAGCACATTCTTTAGGAAGCATCTCAAAAGAATTAAGCTTTTTCATGACAAGATGATAGTGTTCCTCACGCTCACTCTTTGTTCCCTTATGGAGCGCACAAATGTCCGACCATAGTGCATGGGTGTCTTTGTGGTTCCTTATCCGGTTGAACACATCTTTACAAAGGCCTCTAAATATGGTGTTTCTAGCCTTTGCATTCCATTTTTCATAGTTCACCTTATCGCCTTGTAGGTTAGTAGCATCCCAAGGTTTTGGGAAGCCTTGTGAGGCGACTCTAAGTATTCCAACATCTAGAGCTTCTAAGTATGCCTCCATGTGAATTTTTCAATATGGAAAATCATCCCCCTCAAAGATAAGAGCAGGTCCATCCCCGTGAGATATCTTTCTTTAGGCGATTAAGCCTAAATACATGAGCATGAGGCTCCGATACCAATTGAAAGGATCAAGATGCCCAAGAGGGGGGGTGAATTAGGCTAATTCTAAATTTCTTTGCAATAATTAAACTCTACGGTTAGCCCAATTAACCCCTTGTGCCTAGAAAGTGTTTCTATTGATCTAACACACAAAAGTTTAGCACCCTAAGTTCCAATCCTACTCTAACATGGAAATTCTAGGAATGTAAATGACAAGAATTGAATTGCTCAAAGTAAATGCTCAAAGTAAAGAGAGAAGAAGAAATGCGGCAATGTTTTGCCGAGGTATCAGAGAGTTGCCACTCCCCACTAGTCCTCGTTGGAGCACCCGCGCAAGGGTGTAGCTCCCCCTTGATCCGCACAAGGATCAAGTGCTCTCTATGGGTTGATTCTTCGACACTCTATCATGATGAATCACCCACAACCGCTCACAACTTGAGTTGGGTCATCCACAAGCTCCGCCGGATGATCACCAAGCTCTCCAATCACCACCAAGCCATCTAGGTGATGGCGATCACCAAGAGTAATAAGCACGAACTCTCACTTGACCACGACAAGCCTAATGAGAATGGTGGATGCACACTTTGCTACTCTTAATCTCACTAATGAGGGCTCTCTTTGGGATTCTCAAATCTCAATCACCTCACTAGGACCTTGCTCTTCTTGGCACTCTCAAAGGTGTTTCTCAGCTATTGGAATGAGCAAAAGTACCCTACACACGAATGGAGGAAGTATTTATAACATAGGCTAAAAAATGAACCGTTATGTGCCTCTATGAGGTGACCGGATGCGTCGGTCAGTTCACCCCAAACTTTAGTGTTTACAGTGTGACCGGATGCTGGCCAGCGTCCGATCAGCACTAACCGGACGCGTCCGGTAGTGATTTTCCCTCTCTAGAATCTTACTGGAGTCGACCGAACGCTGGCTCTCAGCGTTCAGTCACTTGACCTCTCAGCGTTCGGTCACACCAGACAAAAATACCTCGGTCAAATGAACTGACCGGACCCTGAGCCAGCGTCCGGTCACACCGGAGCCAACGTCCGGTCAGTATTTGACCCTTCATTCACTTGTGACTCTCGATCATATGTGAATGAAGTTTGCTCCATTGGATCTAAGGGCTATTTTGGAGCTACCTAGTGCTAGATTTAGCAAGTGTGCACCACACCTAACTCACTAGACTCACCTAGGTCAAGCTACCCGTCCATACCCTCCTTAATAGTACGGCCAACGGAAAAACAAAGTCCTAAACTACTCTAAGTGTCTCTTTAACTCCAAACAATACTTAGAACTAGTACATCCTTAACCTTGTCATCCATCCTTTGAAAACCAAAATGATTTTCATCGTAGGGACATGACCACCATGATTGCCCAATCGATCTTCATTACCGTGACCTAACTTAATTGCCTCTACAAAACACATGTTAGTCATAGTAATCACGTATTGTCATTAATCACTAAAACCCAACTAGGGGCCTAGATGCTTTCACCCATCAAAGTACGTGACCCTCATCAAGGACATGTACAACAATGTTGTGACTAGTGTTCGAACAAACGATGGTAACACGGATTACTTTCTGATTAAAATTGGACTTTATCAAGGGTCAGCCTTAAACACGTATCTCTTTGCCTTGGTAATGGATGAGGTTAGCAGGAACATACAAGGGGATATCCATTGGCGTATGTTGTTCGCTGATGATGTAGTGTTAGTGGACGAAAGCCATACGGGAGTAAATAAGAAACTAGAGTTATGGCTGTAGACCCTTGAGTCTAAAGGTTTTAGATTGAGTAGAACTAAAACCGAGTATAGGAGGAGGGAGATGTGAGTTTGGAAGGTCAAGTAGTGCCTAAAAAGGATACATTTTGGTATCTAGGATCGATGCTACAGAGGGATGGAGATATTGATACGAACGTTAGCCTTAGAATCAAAGCAGGGTGGATCAAGTGGCGACAAGTTTCTGGCATTCTCTATGACAAGAGGGTACCACAAAAGCTAAAAGACAAGTTCTATACAACAGCGATTAGACCGGCTATGTTGTATGGAGCAGAATGTTGGCCTACAAAGATTTGACATGTTCTACAACTGAGTATTGCAAAAATGCGTATGTTGCGATGGATTTGCGGACACACAAGAATGGACCGAGTTCAGAACGATGATATACATGATCGCCTAGAGGTAGCACTAATTGAAGAAAAGCTTGTCCAATATCGGTTGAGGTGGTTTGGCCATATCCAAAGGAGACCTTCAGAGGCACCGGTGCATTGTGGAGTCCTAAGCCAAGCTAATAATATGAGGAGAACTAGAGGAAGTCTGAAATTGACATGGGGGAGGCAATAAAAATAGATTTAAAAGCTTGGGATATACCTAGAGATCTATGTTTGAATAGGAGTACTTGAAAAGCAGCTATTGAAGTGCCTGAACCGTGACTTGGGGCTCTTGGTGTGTTTCAACTCTAGCCTACCCAACTTGCTTGGAACTGAAAGGCTGTGTTGTTGTTGTTGTTGTAGTTTTATAACATTCCTGAAGATTCTCTTATGTCATTTTTTCGAGAAAAGCTCTTTAAAAATGACATAAGAGCATCTCTAGGGGTTTTATAAAAAAACTCTATTTTTATTTTTAAATGGTCACTTGTGGACTCCTGTTGCATCATGTAGTAGGCATTGATCATGGTAGGGCCAGATTCTCGCTCCTACCCATCGCGTGCCCCACCCGCACCTCTCGCTTCTTGCTCCTACAGTCCCACCCCATCGCACGCCCACCCGCGCCGTCAGGCACGCTGCCCGCCTCTACTGGTGCTGGTGGTGTCGTCGTGTGCCTCAGGTTGATCCCCACTGAGCCAAGGGCACCCACGAGCGTGGCCTGTGCTAGTGGTGCTCGCGCGCTGTCGCTCGGCGCTGGCTCCCACTTTGAGGCTAGAATCAATCGGCCCTGACCTCTCTCTCCCCCTATGTTGCAAATGTATGTTTCTAGTGTTTCAAATATTATTAGAGGTATGTTGCAAGTGTTTCATATGAATGTTGCAAAAGTAAATCGGGATGTTGCATATGTTGCAAGTGTTCCAGAGATATGTTGCAAGCGTTTGTTCAAAATATTTTATTTGTTTAAGACGTATGTTGCAAGCATTTTTAAATCTAGATATTGTACATGTTTCACACATATGTTATAAGAGTATGTTCAAAAAGTGATGAGGACATCACTACTTCGTCGCATACAAGACAAGGAGAGGAGGAGGTCTAGCATGGGCGTCCAATTCATCTTTCTCATGGTGGAGGCCCGGTCTAACTGAAGTTGGAGCCCATCTCGGGTTTCAGGACCAATCTATCATAAAACTGGTCACATGGGCACATCCGGGCTTTGTTTTTTATGATCCACATATGGATGGAAAGCTAATTTGGTAAGAAAGCCAATGCAAGTGGTCTCACATCAAAAGCCCTTCGGAATCAACGGGAATCATCGAAATAAATCAGTGTCCAAAATCTATTAGGGTGCTGCGACACCATCTTTTGGTCCATTGGACCATGTATCGTGTTTGGGCCCATTAGGGGGCACGTCCAGGGGGGTGACGCCCAAGACTCTATAATTAGCAGCCATCACTCTCCTTAGGGTTTGGGTTTTGTTTAGTTCTTGATTTCCTCATGAAACAGACATCGTTTTGCTGCAACTGTGCCGTGCAAGGCTGCTTGCTGTGAACTAGGGGTCCAGTTCTTGATCTTGTTCGCCTGTGGCGATTAGTCCTTTCGAATAAAGACTTGAACTTTTTCTCGTTATCGTAAGCCTCATATTTATTTGTAATTTCAGATTGCATTCATCCCGTTCTTGCTTGTGTTCTCAATTTGTTTGTAGAAAAAGCCTTCTCGGCGAGGTCAATCGCGTTCGCGTGGTTGATAACCAACGGAGCAGTGGTGTAATGTTTGCGGGGTCCAAATCAGTTTTGGTTTGAAGCCTAGATCATGAACGTCGAGTCTCCACCAATCGACGCTATCATACCTATCGAAAGATCGGCCCTTGTCTACATCAAAAAGTGTTAGCCGTTTCAGTCTTATATTGCAATAAGTGTTTTTATGTTGGAAGTTGCAAGTGTTTTATCTTAATGTTGCATATGTTTCACATACATGTTGTAAGTGTATGTTCCAAATGTTTCATCTGCTTTAGACGTATATTGCACTCAAGTGTTTCATATTGCAAGTGCTTTCATGTTTTAGAAGTATGTTCAGAGAGTCATGGGGCACGGCCCGGGCACCGGGGAAGGGGCGCGACGAGCCGGGCGTCGGTGGATGGGGCGCACGACGCGCCTTGGGTTCTACGGACGGGGCATGCTTGTCCTCATCCTGCCTCTCAGGTCCCGCCCGCACGGAGAGAGAGGTGTTAGGGGGAAGGAGCGGTGGACACGGGGCGGGGCAAGGTGGACGGGGATGGGGTATGCGCGCCGACGACAATAATTCGCGAACGCTCATCCATCGCCAAACAAACAAATGAAATCCCGACAGCTTTTAATTCCTTTTTGAGAAAAAAAATAATTTCCACATATTACCCCATTTGGCAGTATGCAGCAGCGCGGGACTACTTGTATGCGCGCACGGCTATATAGTGCCTATGACATCAGCGCTAATGCAGGTGGGGAAAAGTGAAATATTTATTTTAAATTGCTAAAACTTCTAAACTGTTTATTCAATTTCAATTCCATCTGCACCGGTGTGTTCTACGCAATAAAACGAACAAAACTAGACCCCACTCATATATATTTTGAAGAATTTTTTCTAGTAGCAACTTATATGTACTAACTTATACATATAACTTATGCGAAAAACTTGAAAACTCAAGAGTTATGAAACATAACTTATTTACAAAAAAGTTATTAAACACAAATGGACGAATTAACTTATAACTTGTGCCAAAACTTGCAAACATATAAATTATTAACCCACAAATGAATGAATTAACTTATAACTTATACCAAAACTTAGATACACAAAAGTTATGAAACACAACTTATATACAAAAGTTATTAAGCACAACTTGTGTACATAAATTATTCCATACAACTTGTGTGCATATGTTGTAAGTTATAAGTTATATGTTACAAGTTAATATATTTAAATTGCTACTTGAAAAAAAATTGTTATAAGTTACGTGATAAAAGTTATGTTATAAGTTAACTCTAGAGTTTAGTTTTTCATATAAGTTATATGTTATAAATTATGTGATATAAGTTATGCTTTATAAGTTAACTATTGAGTTTTCAAGTTTTTTGCATGCGTTATATGTTATAAGTCATGTGATACAAGTTATGTGTTATAAGTTAGTACACATAAATTGCTATTAGAAAAAAGTTCTTGAAAACATATGCGACTAGGGTTTAGTTTTGTTCGCCTCATCACGTAGAACACACCGGTGTACACGGAATCGAAAATGGATACACCATTCAGAAGTTATAGCATTTTGAAATAAATGTTTTTGCTTTTTTTAACCTTGCATGAGCACTGATGTCAGCACGCAGGGGAGAGCTCCATCGTTCGCTGTGCGGGAACAAAGAGCGCGGGTGGGAATCGTTTGCTGGATCTAGATGGAGTGAAGGTTCACTAGATTGAATTTGTACTGGTCCATCACGCGCGTCATCGCGCACGCCTGCAAGGTAGGAAAGGAGATAAAGGGGTTTTTTCACCCGATTCACTGCATAGATTGAATGGGGAGCGGAGAAATTCAACCATGCAGCCGATGGATCCGGCCAAGGATCAATCACAGGCAGCGCAAAAAAAATGTAAACGACATATCATAATAAAATGCAGAGCCAAGAAAAAAATTAACATCTTCAAACAGAAAATAGTTTGGCACTAGCTATATATTTCTGATAGTAATAGTTGGTTTAGTCAATTGGGAAGTGTGTAACATGCAGTTTGTGCATAATAAGAGGCATGCCATAACAGTAGACAATATTATTTAAATAGTATTGAAATAATCTTAAAACTTTTGACATCATTAGCCATCATCCTATATGAAATTTACAAAGTTGTGAGCCATATATAGGCGTGTGGTGAAAACAAAATTCAACTGAAGATCTTATATGATACCTATCATTGAGAGTTGACTGTGTATTTATTTCGTGCAATCAATCAAATATTTTAACGAAATGAGAGAACCTTAGAAAAATGAGAGAAATCATATAGATAATATTATGTTTATTGAAAGAGCTGATAACTCCTACTGCATGTTACTGTAATAATCTAATATGGGAAAAATACATTACATGTTCCATCTCATTGTTGTACGTACAATAAGTTATGAAAAGGCAAGAAGTGCAGAAATGGTACTATATACCCAATTCACCATTCATGAACTGGCACAGTTGCATCGTCTTTAGTACCCTCTGTTTAATATTTAATAATTAGTTTAAAACTTGCCAAAATTATCAACAGAAGTGAGTTTTAGATGGTCAGCAGTATCAGCATATGCGGTCAGGTAGATATCATCCAAAGAAAAAAAACTGCCCTTGTTAAGTTAGACACTGACGAATTTTTTGTTTTGAGATATATAGTCCTACAGGGTTCAAAGCAGGGAAAAAGGCAACATGAACTTCCAAAGGCTGCATACATAAATAGGCAGGTATGGACTGAATGCGCAAATAGAGAGCAGAGACATGATTCTAAGGTAAATAGCAACTGCAAGGCAACTTGAAAATTGACTCATATGAAAGAAATATCAAAATATCTGAATAGAAGCACCAACGCGATGGAGCATCCAACTGTCAATTAGAAGGTAAAAAATGGAAGGCAAGAACTGTCAGCTAGATTTTCCATTGCCCTCAGTTCACTAAGAACACCAAAAAAGACCATATATATGTAAGGGTACATTTCACTTAGTACGCCAAATAGTTCAAGAAAAGCAGAATCGAAGTATCATAATATATGCACATGGCTCATCCCAAATGAGAATAAAAAGATCACGAAAGAGTGATAATCATGACTGCGCACTGTCAGTGACCTAAATAAGCCTTTAACAAAAGCATATAAGCTCGTTGTACATCCATTATATATCCAGAATCTGGACATTGCCATGTTTCATATAGGTAACATGATGCCGAAATCCTGAAACAAGCAGGCACTGTACAGTGACCTTGCCAGATAATTTTCGAATCAATCACATAAAGGCAGACTATAGAGACACAATGCCCTTGATAGATACCTGCACCTTGTTAGAAAGGAGTACAGAATCTGACAAATGGGCCTTGCATAGAGAACTCAATTGTTGAGAGTGAAAAAATCAAATAATTCAGCGGTAAAGCATAACAGCTGACTAACAATGGTATCTATGTTAGGAAATGCTAAATGATTGGCGCATGAGCTGTGCTAGTAGGTACACTGCAACGGGAAAATGTATTACTCAATCTGTTAGCATCTAACGTTGGTAAAAGAACCAAGTATTGTTAAGAAGAAGCCATGCATCTTTTTGTTGTCTAGAGAGCCTTGGGAATAAGATAGGGAAAACTGGTATATGGTTTCAGTGGTTGAATAAATAAAGAAAGGTGCGGTGGATTCCCAAAAATAATTGGTTGGCGTCTGAAGAGGAAAATATAATTGAAGGAGCAGGGTGGACAGAAGGTTTGAACACAACACCTCTAAAAGAAAAGGAGAAATACATAGATGGTATGCTGCAATTTCATTCCGTAAAAGAAAGGGTTAATATATGGTGCATCCATGTGTAGAATTTTAAAAATATCCCTAACTATAATCATCAGTACTAACAATACGTCAAGCGCATTTATATTATGTAAATATGGCATGTCAATAGGCAACAACAAATCAACAAATACTTCATCAACTGAACATGTGGAGGTGGGAAGGTAGTCACTCACATAGCTTGGAAGGCTGTTGGTTCATTTCCTGGTAACACATAGCAACCCAATAATTCACATGATTTGGCTGCAGTAATATAAAAAGTCAAATGTCCCTGTGAAATATTATGAACGAATCTAAGGCTGCATAGGCTAGCAATACATGGTCACATGTTTGGGCAGACAAAGAAGCACAAAAAAAGAAACTGGGTAGGTAGGAGAATAATCGATACCGAGTAAAACCTGTAAAGGGATGACATTGAAAACTAAGAAGGTTGAGAGGGCAGACGCTACGAAAACCAATGGTAAGAAATGAAATCATCACAATCTAGCTGAATAAGAGTGCAAACCCAATAGGATACGAAATGAATGAATACACAAGATGCTTCGTTAATGCCACAAGAGATTAACACTGAAATTGAATATGTGGCTTCAAAAGCACATGGACTCAATATCTTACCATTGGAGCAGCCTACATCCTTAAGTTGACGAACCAGATTGACACTGAGTCTTGCTTCTATCCCAATGTAACAGAATACAAAAGCATGGATTCAATGATACACATATATGTAGAAGCTGCAAAAACCGAAATAGCATACCAGTAGATGTACACAGGAGCAGCTGAGAATAAATTTACTAGCACTAAAGAACCATAGATGTATCAAAACCCCACAAATATGAATTTGTTGCAAGGAAAACACGAATTCGAACCATTGCAAAACTTAATGTGTAAGAAGGAAAAAAGGCAATGTTGAAGACCAACATTACTGAGGACCTCATATCTAAAAAAATGATGGAACCACGAAATCATCATGAGCAATAGGAAAGCAATGAAAAATAAACAAATATAAGCATGAAAGCTAATTGCAGTCTGGCGTATTGACGGTAAAATTGAGTGGCCTAAATGTGCACAGATGGAAATACGCCTGTGATAAGCTGGAAAGGCAGCAACGAGAAAACCATCATGGCTGTGATAAGCTGGAAAGGCTTCACCCTTTTTCGTATCCTCGATAACATGCATTACAGGAATTAAGTAACAGTAAGCATAGTTCAAATCACAAGAAACCACAAAGAAGGGCTGACGGAGCAAACCATAGTACAACACAATTGCACAAGAGCACAAAAGCTTCGACAACATAATTTTTTGCAGATAGCAGTGAAGCGCACGAAATAAGATTGGATTGTTGTCCGGGAAAAATAGCTCATCATTGCATACGCCAAATTGCCTATGTTCACTAAGACAACCAAAAAGGACCATATACATATGTAATGGTTAGCGTCACCCCATACATCAAATGCCTCAGCTGAATAAAGGTGGAATACAAATATCATAAAAGACCAAGTCTTCATCACAACATATGGCTATGGCTGACTTGAAATGAGAATCAGAAGACCATAAAAAAGTGATAACTATAACTGTCTATTCTCACATGCCATCATTCAGAGGGGAATTTTTTTTCAGCATCATCGGCGTTGAAATATGGTCAACATAATAGGGAAAACAGCAATGGCATACAAATATGGTCGGATTTACCGGATGCACCTCACCACATCATCAGCAATGATATATGCTCAGGCTATATATACATAACACAGGTAGACATTGTTCCCCTTGGAAGAAAACGAAGGGATGTATTGATCTGTTCATCTTGCGTAATAATAAATAGACAGATGGGGATGGAGAGCAGGGGCAAGGACGGGCCCTTTCCTGTACGAATGGAATCAGTCTGTCAAGCTCTAGTCCAGATCAGACGAGGGACAGAGAGGAGACTGCAATGGGACCAATAGAGATGAGACAGGTTGGGAGGGGGGGCGCAGGGGCCCGACGGGGCCGACAGCCCCGTGCTAGGGCTGCTCCGGGAGAGAGAGAGAGAGAGAGAGAGAGAGAGAGAGAGAGCAAACCGGGACGGCCGGTGACGGAGAGGCGAAACCCTAGGTGGGCGCCGCCGCAGCCACGCTGGGGACCCACCGTCGCCGTGCGGCACGAGGGGGGGCGTGGAGGAGGAGAAGGGAGGAGGACGGCCGCAGCTGCGCCGCCCCGGCCGTGCGCTCCATGTACCGTCGCCATGGTCGCATGGATCGAGAGAGGGAGAGAGAGCGCGGAGAGGAGGAGGGCGTCGGGGTCGGGGTCGGGGAGAGACGGCGGTGGTTTCGTGGCGGGGGCGATGAACTGTAGCGAGCGATGGAGCGAAGACAGAGCGTCAATCGCAGGATCGAACGGCCAAAGGAAATGGAGGCGACGGCTTAATGACAGTAGATACGTGTGGGGCGGGACGAGGCGTAAAGGATATAGACGTGTGCACGCAGCAGCGAACGGCAGGCGGGGTCGCGTGATGGCGTTTTTCTGATGGCCGTTCGGCCGACGAAATCCTGTCCTCACACTTGTCACAGGGAAGGAAAAAATGCATGCCAACCCCATTGAGCAGCCTCGACCTACGGGGTTCTCAAATGCGGGGCCGATCGTTTCTGGGCTGCACTACCGACCAGGCCTTTTGGTCCTCTAAAAAGGCAGGCCGTTTTGGGGGGTCTCCGTATTTCGTACAGACTCTTTAGCGCCCGTTTAGCTCGGCGCACAGCACATGGCAGCCCATCGGCCCATTCTCACTCCCGCACGACCACCGGAGGCGGCGGATTTTTTCGTTTCTTCCCCGTCTGGAGCTTGCCTAGTGCCGACGGCCGAGACGCCGCCGCCCAGTACACCACCGACCGCGGCGTGCCGCACTGCCGCGGGAACCGATAGTTTTCTATTCGCTGTTGACTAGATGTTTCACTCCGGCGAGGCGAGTTGCGCAGCGCTGGCTTCCACCGCCATCTCGCTATTGACTATTTGTTTCATGTGGCTGTAAGTTCTAACCCCTCCGTTTTTTGCGATTCCGCCTCTTGAGAGGAATGACCGGTCCGCGGCACCGTCGACTGTCGACCGACCGCTGGCCGGCCAGCGCTAGTGGCCGGTGGCAAGTGCGCTGTACCGGCAGGCTATATTTGTCGGCGCAGTTCCTTGCCGAGTCATAGTGGTAATGCTTGCAGAATGTCAATGTGGGTGTGCAGCTTGTGTTGGTCATGGAGGCCTTTTCGTCAGTTGCAAACACGAAGCACGGCCATATCCTACACTCGGTTCGTGCTTCTCCTGCTATATTGCATCTTCATTTCATTTATTCCGAGCTGATTTGGTGGCACGTGTAACTTTTGTTCAAATCTTTTGATTGTCCAACAACCCCACTTCCTCCTGTTCTCCATTATTGCGTGACACAAAGAGTAAACTAGACAGTACTACTACTAGGCTGCTAGCCTGTGCCAATCAAGAAAAAGGGGAACACATTTTATCAAAAGAGAAAAAGAAAAAGGGGAACACACAACTACAAAATGGGCTTTAGGTTATCTTATACACAGACGTGGAGTTCCCTGCAACCTTCTGATGATTTGTTTTTTTTTGTCTGCTTGATAGCTTGGTAATAGACATGGATGGTGATCTCCGATTGCGTTCTATGATGACAAGAGGGCGGTGCCGGATTACGTAATCTGTGCCTCTGGTGCAGTAAAAAATTTGTGTTGACCCAGCAAAAATCTTGGGCAGTGAATCAATCATGATGGGGCCCCGTTGAAAGATTAGTGGATTTCAAAGCAATGCCTACCAATGCTTGCTGAGTAGGTGTGCATCAATGGTTCTTTCACATTGCCTTTTCCTCATGAAGTTCCCTGCCAATTATATTGGGCTTTTGTGGCTTAGTCATGTTCAAGATGAATCTGAATTCCTCAGATCAACTTAAAATTGATTAGCCTGATTAACCGCCGCTTAGTACAAATCCAGCTAAGATAACAATGATTGTGGCTGTTATTCAAAACCCAACCTACCACTGAAATCATTCTAGACCGGAATCACAGTACAGCAACCTCAAGTGCACTATGATAACGTTATAGCCTTTTGCTATCACTCAGACTTGTGGCTTCCTCGATCAGTTTGGCTTTCTGTATTCTCTTTTTTGCATGCTATCCAATTTCATGAAGCACAAAGTATTTAAGAAAAGCCAGTGTATTGTCTGTTGTCTGGGTAACTGGGTATGCACTCAATTATCACTTTATCAGTCTAGACATTCTGGAAGTTACTGTTGATTGTTAGCTTTGATCTATCCACTGGACATCGAAATTAGCTCTGATGTTCTATGTTTTCTACTAAATGTTGCAAGTTCCTTTCTCCAATAAAAAGTACTTGTTTTGGACATAAGCATAACATGATCTCTGGCATGTTCTTCAACCACTATTTTCTTTTACAATATATATGAGATTGTGAAAGTATTTTTAAGGCAAATTTATAATATGATTCCCCCACCCCCCAAAAAAATGAATAATTTAGATTCTATTAGTAGTCAGTTTCAAAATTTGGCCAGTCCTTACCTAAAATTTATACTAGAGAGAGTAGAATTGTAAGGATGAAAGAAGTGAGTTTATCAGGGAGAGGAGGAATATCATGGAGTTTCTCCGTAGCAACTTTGGTTTCTCATTAGTTTTTCCCTTATTAAGAAAGTTGGTAAAATCTGTTCATTAGTTAAACTGTATCACATTCATTGCTGCTAGTCTACTATGGCCTCCTAACATGTGTGGACTTCTGATTTTGACTTTTCACTGCTTCATCATGTGTGTAATCTTGTTATCATAATTAATTTGTGAAATTTTACATATATTCACATATCACTTTTTATTTCATTTGTGAGATGCACTTCTTTCTCCTTTCATTTCTTTTGTCAGTTCACAAAGAAGCTTCAGCTTGTTTATAGTGAACTGTATTTGATTTAGTGGTGATTCTGGTGGCATAACTTCTTGTATTGGCAAAATTACCTTGTATTTACTATAGCCAAATCTGGAAGGCTAAAGTACCTTTGAAAATCAAGATCTTTATGTGGCTAACGCTGCAAAATGCTATTTTGACCAAAGACAATCTTCTCAAAAGGAAATGGAAAGGCAGTCCTAACTGTGCTTTTTGTCAAGAAGGAGAATCGGTGCAACACCTCTTTTTTTATTGTCCTGTGAGCATACCTGGAGCATATTGGCATACGTATTTGGGGTATCAGTGAGACCTACTTCTATCATTCAGTTCTGGGCCTGTATTTAGTGGTGCTTACCAGGTGGCAGACATGTATATTTTGTGGGGCTAGCTGTCGTTTGCTGGGCTATATGGAAGACTAGAAACGGTGTCTGCTTTGATGGGAAAAGAGTAAAGACTCCTACTGAAGCCTTATGTTTGATTTCTTCTATGTTTATGTACTGGGCGAAGTTAAACGCTTGTTGGATGGTTTTGTAGTGCCAGTTGGATGAACCCTGTGTGTTCATTCCAAGGTGGCCTCTGCTTGGCTCGGTTTATCTTTTGTTCTAAACAAACTCATGTAATTTCGTTGCTGTCAAGTAATGAAATTTGGCTATGCCGTTATGGAAAAAAAAAACCTTGTATTTACTAGAGACTGCATCTTTCCCAGATAGTGAATTGTGCACTCTAGAAAATCAAGGATGAATAGGACTATGAGAGTATTTTTTTTATATATATTAGTGTCTGCTTACATGTTGTGATTCAATATTCAATGCCACTTATCTGATACTACCTCCCTTCCTTTATGTTTGACGTTGGTAAGTTCAATTTTGCACTAACCAGCCTCAAACAAAAAAGATTAGAGGGAGTAGCTTTTTATGCAGAATGAAATGCTCACTTTTAGGTGTGATCATAAATGATACAAAGAAGAAAGGATTGGGAGTATCTAATTGGATTAAGTGGACGTGGATAAATGGAGATTCTAGGCATGCTCTTTTCTGTTTCTTGGATAATATTGTGTGGGCCACTCTAGGTATCTCTGGTGGATAAACAAGAAGATACCACCATAGAGTGTGGTGTTACCTCATTAAAATTGCTTTAAATCTATCGACTTCAAACATCAGTTTAAAGTTATACAAGGTTAGCTGATACTGGACTCTTTCTCTACGTGGTCACTGTATCGAATCAGAAGAAATAATTGCTGTCTGGCACGTCAGTTACAGGCCCGTTCGGCTTACCTTATAATTCGCACTATTCAGCTTGTTTTTTAAGTCAGAACAGTGTTTTTCTCTCACAACAATCCAGCTATAATAGTGTTTTTCAGCTAATTCAGTCAAATTTCAGCAAGCCGATGTTATAAGTGATGTCAGATTGGATAGCAGTGCCATGTTATAGTACCAATTGAACCCATCAGAACACAATTTCTGTTTTTTATTTGAATGCCTTTCTTTTTTTTCCTATGCATTTTGCTTTGACAGTGAATCTTCTAGCTTTTGCTAAAGAAACTACAGGGTATGATCTTTGGAGTGCTTTCATATGGAATCTTCCAGTGTTGTGCTTTGCATACATTGGCCTAGCATCTTTTGGATCGTATTTGTGTGGCTTCAGCTCTATCTCTACTATAATGGACTAATTAAAATTGTACTAGGTCCCCTTAGAAAAAAGTTCCCCGCTGAGAGCCTCCAACCATTGTGCACCCAGGAAAATACACACAGTAATTCATCTGCATTAAAACCAAGGGTTAATAAAACACCTAAACCAAATCCGATGACCATGATTAGATGTGGGATGCCTGGCTTCTCACCCCCGCGCCCTCCTCGCACGCCGCCCACGCCCTTCGCGAAGGAGAGGAGGAAGTCACAACGCCTCCGCAACAGAAAGCCGCACCTCGGCGCCTCCGCTTCTGCCTCCTCATCTTCTCCTCTTCCCTACCTGCGTCGCGGCAGATGCAGCGCACGGCCCTACCGGCGGCTGCGCGCGGCCTCCATCCTTTCCTGCCTTTGCCCCCGTTGATCCGCCGCAGCTGTCGGCACCGCCTCCTCATCCTGCTCCTCTTACATCTGGACATGAGAGCTGCCATTGGTGGACCTCGGGAAGGGGCACAAATCGGGACTCGGGTGCGGTCAGAGATGGACGGGAGGGGCGGACGTGCTCGGGGCTGTGGCTGCGCCGTGCTTAGCATCTCTCCCCAAACTCCAGCAAATGAATTGGAGCTATGGATCGACAGACCCGGCCAACCTCCCCTGCCGCCACGCTAGGCTCACCAGGTGATAGCTCAGGTACTTAGGTGTGCATTTCTTCTCCTTTAGTTTCCATGTTCCTTCTAATCTTTGTTTAAAAAATGTTCCTTCTGATCTACATCTGGTTTAGTTTTTGGCTTTGCTCAGTTTATCTTCTTTGGGTGCCTTCCATGAATCAGAGAAATGAGGAAGCATGTTTTTTACTCCCCACTAGCACCACAAACAGAGACATTGTTTTCCTACAGGCTTTCTCAAGACAGTGTAAGTTTCTGTGCCTCAACTTCCCCATTGGCAAAAAACTGTTCTTAGACGTTCCCTATCCCCCATCATGCTTCATGAGTCTATATGTACTACTAATCTGTTTGGTTATCATATATAGCATCCCCTCCCTAAGTTATGTCGGATGGAGCTTTGTTGAAGTCCTTGCACAATTTTCTGTATGTGCTGACACCTTGGATTTTTACAGCGGATGGGATTTTGTCCATTTCATGTTCTGCTTACCCAACTGCGAAACATCAAATGATGCCATTTTGTTTATTTCTGAGGCTAGCGCTTCCTTCCCTTTTTTCCAAATTCTTTTTTTATTGTTCTAATTCCTAATTGATAATGAACAGAAAGAACATCCTCTTGTGACTAATTTTTATTGTTCAGCCATCTTATTTTAGTTGTATAGTTGGGAATTAGCTGTTTGAGTTTGATCTTGGAAGCTATATGATCTGCTGTGGCGACTGATTCAGTTTTAGCTTGCTTTGTTCAGTCAATGATTGCAAAAATGATTAAGTTGCCTAAGCAGCTATCCATATTTAGAAATCTTAATGCTAACATCATGACTAATTTTTATTATCCGGACATCTTATTTTAGTGGTATAATTGGGAATTAGTTGTTCGAGTTTGATCTTGGAAGCTATATGATCTGTTGTGGCGACTGATTCAGTTTTAGCTTGCTTTGTTCAGTTAATGATTGCAAAAATGATTAAGTTGCCTAAGCAGCTATCCATATTTAAAAATCTTAATGCTAACATCAGTTTATTGGTTTGCTTCACAGCCAAATACATTAACACTATTGTCGGTGCAGAAAGTGACCAACAAGTAAATATTTGTAGTTTTGTCGTACGTTGTGATCAGAGGTGGCCTAGCACTCAATGATATAGGGTTTATACTGGTTTGGGCAACGTGCCCTACGTCTAGTTTGAGTCGGTCGGTGACTTTATTCCTGAGCCCAGGTGCTCGAAGTTTACAGTGGGGTTACAAACAAGAAGGAGAAAGATAGGGTGTACAAGAGGTCCGGTCGGCTCCGGTCGGAAGGACCGAGAGTGACATGAACTCCGCTATGAGCTAAGTGTTCAAGCGTGTGCTTGAGGTCTGAACCTGACGGTTCTATGGTGGTGAGATAGTGAACTTTGGTCGATCTAATGAATCTAGAATGACTTGAGTCCACTTCGGTTAACTGAGTTTCTTTGGAGAGAGAGCATCCCCTTTATAGATGAAGGGGATGGCCTTACAAGTGAGAGGGAGGGAGTATGTATGTTTCTAAGCCTTGCTGCCCACGCCGTCAGGTACAGGATGATGGTAGGCGCTCACAACACTGTTGGATGTCAGATGCACGTGGGAGGTTATGTCGCCTTGTTTGGGTATGGCAGATGTCGGTACCTGCATATACTGTTGATACCCAGAGGCATGTGAGGAGTTTCACCATGTTCACTCGGTACAGTAAATTATGGCGCCCACAACACTGTCGATGTCTGGAGGCATGTTGGGGGAGCCTTACCATATGGGAGTCAATGGTGCCCACAATACTATAGGTAAAAAGTTGGCGCCTACAACACTGTTTATGTCAGGGCGGTTGTAGAGTACTGTTCCTGCAGGTGTACATGGTATGGTCCCTGGTATCATGGTTTAACTTGTGTGCCTTGCCCTGCTCTTCTATGTTTGTTCCCTGGTCCTTTTCGGGCCGGCATCCCCGGTCGGTTGGTCCCAGTCGGCCCTGGTTGCACTAGTCAGAGAAGAGCAGCGAGCAGGGTCTTTGCATCCCCTGGTCAGAGACGTGGGGTCGGAGTCGAAGGTAGTGCTTTGCTAGGCCTTCCGGTCGGAGAGACCGTCCGAAGGCGGCTGGAGGTCGAAGTGAGCACTTCGGTCGGAGAGGTAGGCTGGAGTCAACAGACGGGCGCTCCTCCTCCTCGGCCAAACCTTCTAGTCGGTGACTGGATCACCCTTCTGGCCTATTATTTAGACTCTTGGGCCGGCCCATGAGTTGCGCGCTGTCTGCTTGGGCTGAGCCTTTGCGGGGAAGCCGGTCTGTGAGGGACCCCGGGTTTATGAACCCGACAGGAGCCCCCGAGCCTCTGGGCGATTCAGGCAGAATCGTCTGGGGGATTTTTGCCTTGATGGCGGGTGCGTGCGAGCACATCCGTGGGTGTAGCCCCGAACCCCTGGGCGGTTTGGGCAGAACCATCTTAGGGGTTTTCGAGTTGCCAGCGGGGGAAGTTTTTTGTTTCGTTAGCGGGTGTGCGCGAGCGCACCCACGGGTGTAGCCCCCGAGCCCCGGGCAATTTGGGCAAAATTGTCTAGGGTGTTTGTCAGCGGGCATGTGTGCGTGTTTTTAGTCGATATGGAGTTGTTAACCAAGGCATCGTTGCGCAGCCATGGTGTTTACTTTTTTAGGGATAGGGGGAGACGGAGGTCGTGGATCCTAGCGTCAGTGCGTGCTGTGGGATTGGATGGGTCAGAGTCGTAGATGGGTCCTAGCATCGGTGCGCACCGTGGGATTAAGACAATTAGTTTTTAGGGATCAAACGAGACGGAGCTCGCAGGTCCTGGCATCGGTGCGCACTGTGGGACCGGGTGAGTCGGAGTTGTGGATCCTGGCCTTGGCGTAGCCTATGCAGTCGAGGTAGTTAGTTTAGTTAGTTTAGGAATCGGGCGAGCCGGAGCTCGTGGATCCTGATGAGGCGAGTTTGGGGTCGCGGACCCAGGCGTTTGGTGTGCAGTCGAAGCGTAGCCGGATGGGGCGAGTTCAGGGTCACAAACCTAAGTGTTTTTGGAGTGCAGTCGAAGCGTAGCCGGATGGGGCGAGTTCAAGGTCACAGACCTAGGTGTTTTTGGAGTGCAGTCGAAACATAGCCGGATGGGGCGAGTTTGGGGTCATAGACCCAGGTGTTTTTGTCTTGAGCCCTCGAGCCCCGTTGGGCCTTAGTAGGGGTCAGTTTTGAGTCATGTGCATTACCCTGTCCTCGGTTCCTCACAACCAGAGGGGCTAAGTTTTGTCGCTTGTCCTGATCGCTCAGGTTCGAGTGACGTGCTCGGTGACTTCGCTAACGGGTATGATCGAGTGGAATTCGGGTCCATCGTTCGAGACGGGGTCGACATAGCCCTCTTGTGACATTCCACTACTCCTTTACCTACAACCCGGTAGATGCTTGGGTCGTTTCGAAGACCGACCCGGGTGGCCTAATGGTCTCCCCTCGATGGAGATTCTGTGGGCTTGGCAGAGGCTTGGGATTGAACGAGAAGGTTGAGATGACCCTATCTACTAGACTGGGTGAGGGCTGCACGGGGCTCATCTGCATTTTTCTCCCCTGGCTCTGTCGCTGCTCATGTCGAATGAGGCAACTGCCACTTCGTGACGCAACATGGAGCATTGTGATGCATTTCGCTGCATGTGCGATGCTTAGTTCTCGTGCCCCCGGGTGGTTCAGGGCCCGAATCATCTGGGGGGCATGAGCGTATGGAATGAATGCGCGTATGGATGTATGAAATGATTTATAAAGAAATAGCGGGGGTCGGTAGTGTTACCTTGATGACTCGAGTGATGGGGTTTGAAGAGCTCCAGTCGGAAGTGTCTGACCAAGACCCGTGCCCATCGTTCATGACGGAGTCGGCATGGCCTACATGGGGCGTCCCTTCGCTCCCTACCTGTCTCTCGGTGTGTTTTTCTGAGCTGTTCGATCGACTTAGGAGGTCCGATGGTCTCTTCCGGCGAAGATCCCATTTTGGGTCTTTCCAAGTCCTGCCTGGGGATGCGAAGAGTTGCCTACGTGTGGTGACACTTTGGTTTTCATGCCCGGTTGTGCGATAGTGGTGGGCCATACCTAGGCCATGTCTTGTCTCACTTGGCGGCGTTCCGCCTGACCAGGCAGCGTTCTGTCGATCAGCGTGTGTCCCATCAGTCAGGGTGTGTCCCATCGTTTTCCCATCCGCATTGAATGGGAGAAGGGAGAGAGTTTTTCGCTTTGATCTTTTGGCCCTCTTTGACCTGTCGTGTTTTCTCCTTAAATAGGGGGCATGAGAGGCTCTCCGTTGTAGTCCTTTTGCCTGTTCTCCAACTGTTGTGTTTCCTCCTTCTTCCTTCTCACCGAGAGTGCCTGTATGCCATGGTGGTTCCTGAGTGAGAGAGAGGGTAAGTGAGGGGGAGGACTTATAGATCCTTTCATGAATTCAGAGCGCGATGTCAAGCTGGGGGCTACCCAGGGTGGTGCTGGCCATCTTTGCCTAAGAAGGGGTGGCTTCCGACGAAGGGGGTGGTGCGGTGGATTCATCTGTGAGGCCTTCTTGGGGATGGAGCCGTGTGTGGACTTTCTCTAGTGGATCTTCACTGGGCGAGCCTTGTTGGAGGGGAGGTCGCTCAGGATCATGCTGGTGGAGGGTTCCGTGCCTGCAGCTGCTCAGGTTGGCTAGTTCACAAGGTTTGATGAGATCTCTTCCAGCCATGGCGGCCATACGTCGGTAGCGGCGTCCTTGCCCAGGAGTTGCCTCGACTGCATGAGAAAGTCAGTAGCTCCATGCTCTTCTGCTGTGCATCTATGGGTGCAATGTCCTTGAGGTACCCGTTGCGCTTGCCGAAGTCGAGGGAGTGGAACCAGGTAGGTCCCTTGAGGTATCCGCTGTGTTCGCCGGAGTCGAGGGAGCAGAACCAGGCGGTGCCCCAGCGGTGGTGGTTATGTCCAGTGGCATTTTGGCGATGTCGTCGAGCGACCACAGTAGTACTTGGAGTAGTAGTAGAAAATGTAATAGTTGAGTTTGTGGGTGAGTCCCCATGTGAACAGTTTTTTGTATCGATGAATACATCAGTATTGCTCTTGTGATAGAATTGCTATCCAATCCTTGTTTTTATCCTAGCATAGCTATTGCTTTTGTCCTTTCTTTTTTGCACCTGCCCGTTAGTTCCATAGGCTGTAGCTTTTTAAGGGCCAGGGCATAGCCCGCGGGGCTCGACTACTCATAACCGTAGGTCGTGGCGGGGTGTGTTCGGTTTAGGAGTAAGAACAAAGTTACATAGGACAATTAAAGGAAAATAAATGCGCTTCCATTTGGGGATGAAGTTGTTTACCATGTGACAGTAAAAAAGAGAGGTAGTATTTAGTATTGTACGCCCATGGAGCCCTCGAGTGACCCAAGCTGAAAGTGTTCGGGCTGGGACGCCTTACAGGGGTAGGTTTGACTAAAAAGTGGTAAGACCAAATTTTAGCGGGGAAACGATGTAGTTGTTCAATGTTCCAAGTGTTAGTGAGAACATTGCCATTGTTGTCCTCTAGTCAGATTACTTCGGTCACCGTATAGGGTCCTTCCCATGGTGGAGAGAGTTTGTGTTTTTCCTTCGTTGATTGGGTCCTCTAGAGTACGAGATCACCGACTTCGAGTATCCTCCCCCTGATCTTCCTTTTGTGGTACCTGCATAGGGTTTGTTGGTAGCAAGCAAAATGGATGACAGTCGTCTTGTGGGAGTCTTTGAGTAGGTCGACTACGTCTTGTTAAGCCTTCACGGCTCGGTCATGGTCGAAAGCCTTAACTCTTGGGGCGCTGTGGTCGAGGTCGGAGGGTAGCATCGCCTTAGCTCCGTAGGCCAGATAGAAGGGTGTGAATCGGTTTGGGGTCATTCTCAGGCTCTAGAGGATCGCTGGGACCTCTACAACCCATCGCCCAACGTATTTGTTGAGTCGGTCGAAGATGTGTAACTTAAGTCCTTGGAGGACCATGCCATTGGCACGCTTGACCTGACCATTAGTTCGTGGATGTTCGATCGAGGCCTAGTCGATCCTGATGCCGTATCCATCACTGAAGTCTAGGAACTTCCTTTTGGTGAAGTTAGTCCCATGGTCGGTGATGATACAGTTAGGAATGCCAAACCAGTAGATGATGTCGAGGAAGAATTTGACTGCCTCTTCTGAATGGATGTTGGTGATGGGCTTGGCCTCTATCCACTTGGTGAACTCATCGACTGCTATGAGTAGGTGAGTGAAGCCACCTGGGCACTTTTTGAGGGGTCCCACCATGTTGATGCCCTAGACCATGAATGGCCAGATGATGGGGATAGTTTGGAGCTCCTGTGCTGGCAAATGGGTTTGCTGAGTGTAGAACTGGCATCCTTCACACCTATGGATGACCTCCTCTGCATCTCGTAGCATGGTGGGCTAGTAAAAACCTTGGTGAAAGGCTTTTCTGACCAGCGACCTTAGGGCCACGTGATGTCCACAAATCCCGACATGAACCTTGAGGAGGAGTTGCTTCCCCTAGTTGGTGGGGATGCACTTCATGAGCACCCCTAATAGACTCTATTTGTAGAGCTCGTCACTGAGCGCGATGAAGGTCTTGGCGCATCGAGTGATCCATCGGGCTTCAGTCCTTTCGGGTGGGAGAACCTCCTCGAGGAGGAAGGCGAGTAGCGGCGCTCGCCAGTCGGTTTGATCGAGTGCCAATACGGCGACGCTAGTGGGTGATGTCATCATGGGGGTACTGGGATTGGAGCCCCCAAGCACTGGCTTGGCGTTGGGGTCGGAGCCACCGGGTGCTGGCTTGGCGTTGGGGTCGGAGCCCCCGAGCACCGGCTGGGCATCGGGGTGTGTCTAGATCAGACCTTCCATGACATGGGTAGATGGCTCATGGACATCGTTGATGAAGACCCTACTTGTGGATGGATCCTGCCTGGCGGCCAACATCGCAAGAAAATCGGCGGCATAGTTGTCCCTTCGAGGGACATGATGTAGCTCAATCCCCTAGAATTTGTCCTCGAGCTTGCGCACCTCTTGGCAGTATGCTACCATGAGGGGGCTTTTATAGGAGGACTCCTTCATGACCTAATCAATGACTAGCTCTGAGTCACCGTGAATGTAGAGTCACGTAGCATTGAGCTCGATGGCTATGCGTAGTCCGTTGATGAGGGCCTCGTACTCCATGACGTTGTTTGAGGCTAAAAAGTGGAGGCAGATGGCATAGCGGAGCCTACTCCTGTCCAAAGAGATCAGAACCAGTCCAGCCCCCGAGCCGAGCGCCATTATGGACCCATCGAAGTACATTGTCCAGTACTCGTGGGTGACGTCTAGGGTCGGTAGATGTACCTCTGTCCATTCGATGACAAAATCCGCAAGAGCCTGAGATTTAATGGTGGTACATGGGATGTACCTTATGTCGTGGCCCATGAGTTCGAGTGCCCACTTAGAGATCCATCCCATGGTGTCACGGTTGCGGATGATGTCTCCGAGTGGGTATGAAGTGACGACCATGACTTCGTGGTCAGTGAAGTAGTGCAGGAGCTTTTGGGTCACCATTAGCACAACATATAGGAGTTTCTGCACCTAGGGGTACTAGACCTTGGGGTCGGTGAGTACTTCCCCGATGAAGTATACGGGCCGCTGGACCTTAAGTTGGTGTCCCTGCTCCTCCCTTTCGACGACCAGCGTGGCGCTTACCACATGGTTGCTGGCCGTGATGTAGAGGAGAAGGGCTTCTCCCCGTTTGGGAGCGATGAGGATCGGGGCTGATGTCAAAGACGTTTTGAGGCTCTCCAGGGCCTGCTGAGCTTCTTTAGTCTAGACAAAAGTGTCCGTCTTTTTGAGGAGCTTGTAAAGTAGCATCCCCCATGTCATAGAACCGACCAATTTATAAGAGCACAAGTACAAAAACAATCGCCGAAATGATCAAATTCTCGAACATGAGCCCATATAAACCCGGTAGTCAACCGAAATCTCGAAGGATTTCAAACCAACTTGCATACAACCAAGATCACAGTAATCCAACATAACATATCATACGTTACAACATTTCGCAGACGTTCACAAATAGATTACATCATCATAGAGTCATCATTATTACAAAACAAGTATTGTAAACATGCGGAAGCAAATAGTTTAACTCACACACCGAGTTCAAATACACATACTGGTTTGCTGATCATGGCCCGCAAAAGCATTCAGATAAGAGAACGGAGATCATGCCCATGATCTAGTCTTCGTCACCCTTCGGGTGGAGACAATACTTACAGAATCCCTGATATAGAAGGTCATCTGCAACAAGAGGGAATAAACCCTGAGTACGGGAATGTACTCAGCTAGACTTACCCATCGAAAACCAAACAAATTACACCAAGGATTATGCATAGCTTAATGTAGTGGAGCTGTCTAACACTTTCTTTTTGCAGAAAAGCATAAGTAGTATGATCAACTCTTATCCTAACTAGCAGTGACTTTTTAGCCATTATCCTGTCATCTATATTAGCACCTGTACTAAGCAATCATTTTATTAGGGTGCAAACATTAATAACCATATCAGGTATTCATTGTGGCAACCTTATTATCATCATCCATTTAACCATATCGTTAAATTAATTGAATCTATGTTGCCGCTGCTCAGTCAAGTTCTCACTATCTAGGAGAGACGGCGATTCGAATCGATTCCTATCCAGCTAGAGGGGTATTCCTAAACACAAACTCTGCTTCCCCCGTTAGGGTTGCAACAAGTCACGGTTGGTACAATTAAGAAGTCATGAGTCCGAACAGTGCCACAAAATCAGAGAACCACTCTGCCATGAGTGCTCGGTGACTTAACCCGCCCTTGGGCTTATGCCAATGGTTCCCTGCACATCCTTACTTCCATCCAGATTGCGGACCCCTGCTTGTGTCCCCAGCCTGAACTGAGCTACTAGGCTTCGTGGTCGAAATGACTTATCCGGCCAGCTAAGTGTTAGGCTGCGTTCAACATGACATGAGGACGTACAGCGTATCGGTCCTTAAACGACTTAGACGGAGTCACTATGTTCAAACCTACACAAGACCCCGTTCGGTCTTAATTCATTATTCACATGGTTCTTTTCCACGATAGCAAATATAGCCAACCGTGATCCACCTCATCCTAAAGCTCGCAGGTGACAAGAAATCACCTGACTTCTACCGCACTAAGCATGGCTAAGCATTCAACCCGTCCTAAACTTAAATAGGATTCCAGTGCGATATCTGGACAAGGAAGAATATATAATGCAGCAATTGGTTCCAACCAATTCCTATACGTAATGCATCATCAACAATAAAAGATACTCAATGTATTTGTAAAAGCATGAGAGGCTTAATATGCTCTGGGGCTTGCCTTTCAGGAACGAGGAAGGCTGGTGGTCAGGGCACTCGGGCAACTCCTCCACGGCGGCTGCTTCGTCGGCTTCCTGCACCTCGGGCTCCTCCTCCTGGTTGGCTCCCTCGAACTCCAGCAATGTCACTCCCTCCAGCACACCTATTGCATGAATGCACAAGATAAATATCATGGATGCACATGAACGAATGTCAGGGATGCTCGGGGAATGCGCATGTTCGTTGTAGTTTGCATATTCCAACTTAAGCCCTATTCAAATCACTTTACTTACCAAGTTTATACAACCTAATGTATAATAGCTCATCTTCAGTTAATGACCTAGCACCTGCACCTAAGCATATCCTCAAGTTAGGCTAACCCTTTTACAATAAACGAGAACATCGCACAAGCATGCACTCAAGCATTTGTATTTCAACGAAATGAAGACTATGTAGCGGTACAGTAAACTAACCATAATTGGAGATTTATAAATCCAAATGACATGCAACAAGACAATCTAGAAAGCTTATGAAATTATCTACAATTCATTTTCAGACCTTAAAGCATGATTCAAACTTTTATCAGGTCAAATTCATCAATCAACAGAACTCTGTCCTCACAAGGCAGAGAGTAAGCAAAACTAGAACCTAACTTTAAACAGTTGTAGTTTCTAAACTACTAGGCCAACTACCCTCAAATTTTTGACAAGAGCTAGATACATAAATTATCTACAACTCTTGTATTCATCTCATTCACAGAAAACCAAAATATCATGGGGAACTTTCTAAAGTCCCCAGATCTGTCCAGAGGGACATAATGCAAACGAATTATTAATAACTTAAGATGTAAACATATAATTGGACAAAACTAAATCTACTCACATGTCACACATATCACAAGGACACCAGAAAGTAGGGTGTTCATCACCAAAACATTTTCTCTAATACCTTTCTTAATTAATTTATTTATTTAATTAGCGGAAATAGTAAACATATATGAAAACTACACCATTAAATCTACAAAAATTACAGTAGACACTACATGCCCTAAGTAGACTACCATAAAAATTTCACACCATTTGAGTAAGTATAACAACCTACACAAAAATGGTAAGGTAGAATGGCTTAAAATAGCATAATTAGGAAACCTTAGTAAAAAGTGTCAAGCAACAGATTTCATATTTTTCCTAGCATCCTTAAGGTACTAGGACATTCTCCAATAAATTTCATGGTCATAGGATTCATAGATAAATTACAAAAATTCACACAAGTATCCACCAATGATAAAAGGAAAATCTATAACTCAAAAACTACACATGCAATGACTCTCAAATTTTAACCAGAGTATCTACTAAGAAATACTAGCTTACCCACAAAATTTCACAATTTTTGGATCACAGAAACTCAAGATATGATTTAAACAAGTTTGCATGCATTCAAAAACACTTTTCAAGTTCCTATTTAATTCATCCAAAATTTCTACATAATGTGCTCAAGACATATTTTTCTTAAATACTAGACCTAACTGTGAGTCTAAAAAAATTGGAAGTACTCAATTTGGATCTACCAAATTGGAGTTACAAAATTTACAAAACAGCACTAAAAACTGGAATTTTTGAACTATCTTCTCAAACTCAGTCACTGACGTGGGGGACCCGGTTGTCAGCTGGACCCACCGGTCAGCGAGACGAAACAGAGGAGGCGGCGTTTGATGCCGCGGCGGTGGTCTTGCTCACCGACGGTGAGGACTCTAGTGACACCACGGCTACCTACATGATCTACGCGAGGAGAGGAACCGATTGGTGCTACTAGCTAGAGCTACAACCTAGCGGAGGGAGCTTGTCGCCGGTGATGGCGGCACGACAAAGCTCCGGCGAGACGTACTAACGACGACGAGCCCTAGCTGCCTCATCCGAACTTGGTATGAGCTCCACGAGGTCACTACGGAGCTATCCAAGCCAAGATAGGAGGACGAGGAGGTCTCGGTGGTGGGTGACCATGGTGAGCTCCGCTCCGGCGAGACACGACCACGGAGACGGCGACGGAAAAACAGCCAATGGCCCTCACCTATGGCACGGATGGCATGGCTAAGTGGTGGAGAACGTAGAGGAGGACACGGCGGAGCTTTGGTCGAGCTGTGGTTTGTGTTTTTGTGGTGGCGAGCAGGCGCGAGTGCGGCGGAGCTTGCTCAGCAGCAATGGCGGGCGTTGCTGCGCTTTGGCTGCGGTGGGAAGCGAAGGAGAAGGTGAAGAAATGAAATGTGGCACAGGGGGCTCTCGGTGGCGTGCTGGGGCTTCAATCACCGAGCTCAGGCCCGACGTGGCCTGGCCGGTCGGGCCGTCGGCGACGCGCGGCGCCATGCGGCGGTGAAGTCCTGCCGCTGGTCGGGCTACTGTAGCATCGTTTCAGTGAACCCGAACGAGCCTGACACTGTTACTTGATGGCCCTCATTCTCCTAATCCATTGGTCATTAGCAAAAACATTCTAAATGAAAAATTGTAGCCCTTCATATAGTCTACAATTCCTATTAAAAGACCAAGATCTAATTCCCAAAGAATCATGAGTAAAATCATCCCCAAAGTCGAGCCAATGAAACTGAAAACTGGTTTTTGACTTAGAAATTTTCTGAGTTTCCAAATAGCCCTCAAAACTGACTTGTGGGCCATTTTTGAGCATGTTCTGCACATTTTCATGAGATGGTCATAAAATAACTTTTGTTCCTTATATAATTCTCTACATCTTTTCTTTAGGTTGCTCAGACATGCAAACATCCTAAGCTACACTTTTTAAACAGTCAAACACAGGAGCTCTAGGGGTCCAAATTGGTCAAACCATGACTTGGAAACCTAATTAGGCAAAATGATCAACATGAACAATGTTCCAAATGACATTCTAAGTATAACTAAGGTTCTTAGGAGAATAATTAGCCACACCATACATTGGTCACACAAGAACCAAGCATCATAGGCATTGAAACATGGAAGAACAAGTGAAGTGTTACCTTTGTTTCAAGGCCATGTTTCATATGTTTCATGAGTGTGTTGCATAGTACTAACTAACCTTGTTTCACTAAGTGAGTGGCACATGTTGCACTTAAGTGTTGCACACTTTACATTTCATAAAAGAAACAACACACATGAAATATACAACATGTTGCAATGTTTCGAAATCATGTTTCATGTGATATAAGTTCACGAATGGATGCATAATGCTCATGTTCATGAAATGCAGTGCAAATGTGGAAGCTAAACACCTAGGGTGTTACACCCCGTTCGCCGAGCCGGGAGATGAATCGACTTAGAGCAGCCAGGCAGCTAGTGAGTCTTTGTACGACCTTGACGTTGAGTATGGGACCTATGTTGGAGATGGCCATGATTTTTTCAGGGCTGGCCTTGATGCCATGCTCGGACACAATGTATCCTAGTAGCTTCCCCTTCGGAACCCCAAAAACACATTTTTTGGGTTCAGCCTGATGTTGAACCTTTGGAGGTTTGCGAATGTTGCGGCCAAGTTTGTGATTAGGTCATAAGCTTGAGTTGTTTTGACCACTATGTCATCAACATAGATGGCGATAGTAGGTCTTGGCCGCTTAGCTTGATCAGGCTGATTGAGCGGGTCGATTTGGTCGGCGAAGCATTGCTGCATGCACCTTTGGTAGGTGGCGCCAACGTTCTTCAAGCCGAATGGCATGGTTACATAGCAGTACGAACCATACGAGGTGATGAACGAGGTTGCAAGCTGATCAAACTCTTTCATCATCATCTAGTGATAGTCCGAGTAGGCATCCAAAAAGGAGAGGATCTCGCAACCTGAGGTGGAGTCAACTATCTAGTCTATGCACGACAAAGGGAAGTGATCCTTTGGGCACGCTTTGTTGAGGCCAGTATAATCAACGCACATTCTCCATTTCCTGGTCTTCTTTTTAACAAGAACAGGATTAGCAAGCCAGTCAGAGTGGAATACCTCTCTGATAAATCTAGCCGCCAAGAGTTTGGTGATCTCTTTACCTATGGCCCTGCGCCTTTCATTGTCGAAACGGCGCAGGCATTGCTTAGCGAGCTTTGAGCCTAGGATGAGGCACAGTGCGTGCTCGATGACCTCCCACGGTATGCCTAGCATGTCAGAGGGCTACCATGCAAAGACATCACGATTGGCATGCAGGAAGTCGATGAGCTCGCATTCCTATTTGGCCGAGAGCTGGGTCCTGATCCACATCGTCTTGGCCAGGTCGATGGGGTCGACCCCCACCGCCTTGGTTTCCTCAAGCAGACAGAAGGCCATCGAAGAGGTTGGTTTGTTGCAGTCTGGGACTGCTAGGATCGATGGTTCCCCGAGTCATAGGAGGTCGGATGAGTTGACGACCGCAGTGGTGAGCTCATAGTGCTCGTGGTCGCACGTTAAGGCGTGCGAGAAGGCGCTGCTCACAGTGATGACGCCATTTGGTCCCAGCATCTTTAGCTTGAGGTAGGTGTAGTTGAGGATTGCCATGAATTTGGCATAGCATGGCTGCCCCAAGATAGCGTGGTAGGACCCTAGAAAGTCCATCACTTCAAAGGTGAGGACCTCTGAGCGAAAGTTGGTTCGATTGCCGAACGTGACAGGCAGGTTGATCTGCCCGAGCGGGTATGCCTGTGCTCCCGGGATCACCCGTGGAAGGGAAAGCCCGCCAGGCAGAGCTCAGATCGGGGGATGCGCATGGCGTTGAGGGTGTCGACGTAGAGGATGTTGAGGTCGCTACCTCCATCCATTAGCACCCTAGTGAGGCGCTTCTTGCGGACGATGGGATCGACGATGAGTAGGTAGCGTCCTGGTCTCGCGACGTGGGAGGGGTGGTCCCTCTGATCGAAGGTGATCGAATATTCCGACCAGCTAAGGAAGGAGGGGATGGCCGTCTCGGTGGTGCATGCCTCCCTATAGTGCACCTTGTGCTGGTGCTTGGACCAGACGACATTGGATCCGTTGAAGATCATGATGCATTCATAAGCGTCAGGGAAACCGTCTCTGCCCTTGCCCGTCGCGCCTCCTTTCTTGGTTGTCGCCTCTTTGCCATCCCCTTCTTTTGGCCTACTGGACTATCATAGGAAATGTTTGAGGAGCTCATAGTCCTTGTAGAGGTGTTTGATGGGGTAGGCATGGTTGGTGCACGGGCTATCCATGAGTTTGTTAAAGTGGTCAGGCAGGCCTTGTTGGGGCTACTTGCCCGTGCGGTTAGTTGCGGCAACCAACACGGTGTTGTCCAATCAGCGTCGGTCCTTTTTGTTTTTCTTGCCCCTCTGTGTGGAGGGGCCCTCGTCTTGGTCCATGCGCTTGGCCTTGCCTTTGTCCTCACCCCCGTTGAAGACCGCTCCGACCACTTTCTCGCCAGAGGCATGGTTAGTGGCGACGTCAAGCAGGTCACGGGTGGTACGGGGCTTCAGGCATCCAAGCTTGTGGATCAGGGACTTGCAGGTCATCCCGGAGAGGAATGCGTTGATGACTTCCATGTCGATGACATCAGAGAGGGGTTGCATCATTGGGAGAACCTACGGATGTAGTCCCGCGGGGACTCGTTGGGCTCCTGTTGGTAACTCTTGAGGTTCTAGGAGTTCCTAGGGCGAACATATGTCCCCTAGAAATTCTTGATGAAGACCCTCTTGAGGTCCACCCAGTCGTAGATGCTGTTGTGTGGGAGGAATTCAAGCGATGCCCGAACATGTTTCCCCACGCAGATAGGGAGATACTAAATTATGAAATAGTCATCATCCACCCCTCTGGCTCGGCAGGCGAGCCAGAAATCTTCGAGCCAAATACCAGGGTTTGTCTCCCCTATGTACTTGGTGATGTTGGTGGGCGGTCGGAAGCGCTATGGGAACGGCGCTCTCCGGATATGCTGGTCAAAGGCTCATGGCCCCGGACCCTCAGGGTTGGGACTCCGGTCGTCTGGCCGGCGACCATGCCTAGGGCGTGTTTCACCGCTCCCCTCGATGGTTTGGCTGGGATCCATGTCGCCTGCTCTTGCTGCCACCCGGTGGATGTCATCATCGTGTTGGGCCCGATGCCAGTTGTTGATGACGCTGCGAGTGTCCTAGTGTGGACTGGGCCGCTCATGTACCGGTGATCAGTGTGGAGCAGGCGCCCGGTCGGACCGAGGCGCGGCTGCCACCCCCTGATGCGTCCCCATTCCCCTGGTGGGGAGAGAGGGCGCGTGTCGGAGTCGCGAAGTGGAGCTTTCCGCCTGTTGAACAATAGTGGCTTCTACTAGAACTCGGAGGTTCCGATAGACTGTCCGCTCATAGGGGTCGATGGGCTCAGGAACACCGCACAGAAGCATTGCTGCAGCAGCGATGTTCTGGCTAGCCCGAGCAAACTGTGGGAGATCGTTTCCCTCATTCATGATGTCATGTTGGACCTGGCGGGCATGACCCCAGGCGCCGCCCGCCGGGCCATGCGCATGGGGCGCAACGTGCTGTACCGAGCGTGCCGACGTAGGCGGCGGCTGGTTCTGCCGCCGTTGTCATAATTCCTCACCGTGCACTTGCGTAAACATGAGGGCCCTGCACGCGGGTCCGGAGGGGTGTGAGTCTGCGTAGATTCCACAACCACCGGTGGCTGTCCCGGAGCATCCACCATAGCGCACTCTCGGGACGAACGGTGGTGAGGTGCCACATCACCGATGCTAGAGCCGTCGCTCTCACCCTCATCATCTAAGAGTTCGTGGAAGGTGGCGGGAGCGCAGCTCGCCATTCCCACAAATTTGGATGTGAGGAGGGATGGCGTCAGCATCCTTCTGAGCCCCCAAGCATACACATTTGTGGGGGATGCGAGGCCATAGGGGAACCGATCGTATGGTGTTCATGGCGTGGGAAATACGGTCCCTTCGGATGATCGGTGGAAGATAGTAAATAAAGAGTAAATAACAGTACGCATATTACTTACAATGGGGTTTGAGCAGAGAGTTTGCTTGGAATGAAGCACAGATGTCGCGTTGTTGAAGTCATCGAGCATCCCGGAGCCGATGGAGGGCGCCCCTCCGATGGGCGTCGGAACGAGAGCTTCCTCGCGGAGGTGTAGTATGCCGAGCCGGTCGGTGACAAAGTTCAGGCTTCCGAAGAGGAAGGCCTAGGATGGCTCAAAGATGGGTGGAACCCACATCCCAATAGGTGAGAGTGCGGGAAACTCGAGTGAGACGAAGCGAATCGTATCGCCTGAGCCTACCATGGTGATGGTGGCAGAAAAGTGGGCCATCTGATGACCAAAAAGTGTTGAACGTACAGCGTCTTCCCCACGGACGGCGCCAACTGTCGGTGCAGAAAGTGACCAACAAGTAAATATTTATAGTTTTGTCATATGTTGTGATCGGAGGTGGCCTAGCACTCAATGACAAAGGGTTTATACTGGTTTGGGCAACGTGCCCTACGTCCAGTTTGAGTTGGTCGGTGACTTTATTCCTGAGCCCAGGTGCTCGAAGTTTATAGTGGGGTTACAAACGAGAAGGAGAAATATAGGGTGTACAAGAGTTTCGGTCGGCTCTGGCCGGAAGGGCCGAGAGCAATAGAAACTCCACTATGAGCTAAGTGTTCGAGCGTGTGCTTGAGGTCCAAACCTGACGGTTCTGTGGTGCTGAGCTAGTGAACTTTGGTCGATCTAATGAATCTAGAATGACTTGAGTCTACTTCAGTTAACTGAGTTTCTTTGGAGAGAGCACATCCCCTTTTATAGATGAAGGGGATGGCCTTACAAGTGAGAGAGAGGGAGTACGTATGCTTCTAAGCCTTGCTACCCACGCCGGCGGGTACAAGATGATGGTAGGCGCCCACAACACTATTAGATGTCAAATGCATGTGGGAGGTTACGTCGCCTTGTTCGGGTATGGCTGATGTCGGTACCTGCATATACTGTTGATGCCCAGAGGCATGTGAGGAGTTTCACCATGTTCACTTGGTACGGTAAATCCCGGCGTCCACAACACTGTCGATGCCCGAAGGCATATGGGGGAGCCTTACCGTATGGGAGTCAATGACGCCCACAATATTGTAGGTAAAAAGTCGGCGCCTACAACACTGTTTGTGTCAGGACGGTTTTAGAGTACCATTCCTACAGGTGTACAGGGTATGGTCCCTAGTATCGTGGTTTGACTTGTGCGCCTTGCCCTGCTCTTCTCTGTTTGTTCCCTAGTCCTTTCCGGGTAGGCGTCCCCGGTCGGTTGGTCCCAGTCAGCTCTGGTTGCACCAGTCGGAGAAGGGCAGCGAGCAGGGACTTTGCATCCCCTGGTCAGAGTCGGAGGTAGTGTTTTGCCGGGCCTTCTGGTCGGAGAGACCGTCTAGAGACGGCTGGAGATCGAAGTGAGTGCTCTGGTCGGAGAGGTGGGCCGTAGTTGACAGACAAGCGCTGCTCCTCCTTGGCTAGACCTTCCGGTCAGTTACTGATCTCCCTTCTGGCCTATTGTTTAGACTCTTGGGCCGGCCCATGAGTTGCACGCTGTCTGCTTGGGCCGAGCCTTTGCGGGGAAGCCGGTCCGCGAGGGATCCCGGGTTTATGAACCCGACAACTATTTAGTACTTATCCTTTAGAATCCACCTGTATTAAAATGATCCTAGGTTCAAAATCTAGGATGATGGATCTATGCTATTTGTGTTTTCATTCTTCCTTAAACGTCTCGCTGCCAAGACTAAAACATGTGCTCTGTCTGGTTTCAGTTTCAGTTTTAGTCATGTGCTAGAATCTGATAATATGCAAAAAAAAATTTGCATTGAGTTCAAATAAAGTATCTTCGTAAATATGGAGCCCTTTTCTTTCTCAAGTTTTTTCATATAAGAAGTCACTTCTTTTTTCCACCATCTAATGGATTAGATGTCGACAATATTTTTTTCATTCTTGATCAATATGTATCAGTGCCAGTGTACAACACTACAACTTGACTGATATAAAAAAAATACTAAATAATATTCATGTGTTGCAAATGTCAGAATTCCTTTATTTGTGAACTGAGGTACTATAGAATTCTATATACAACTCAATTTACCGAAACCAAAAGTTTAGTATTCAGATGGGACAAGAGTAACTATCCCATGATCAATAATCCTGATTTGTTCTAATTGTTCCGAATTTCATTGCATGACTATGATGAATGCTTGAGCTACATATCAGTACTCACTTTTGGGGTCTGTCTATATAAAAGAAAAATAAGTAGAAGGAAAGAGGAAAAAGATATACCTCCCTTGCATGTTTTTTAAGATCCTACTATGTGGTCCTCCTTGACTTTTATGCTTTGAAGTTCCAGTCATGTGTTCTGTCTGGTACTCTGGTTACAGATTCAGTTACTAGCACAGCTTATAACTAACACAGATAACATATGTTTCTGACTTAATTTTGATGCAAGGTATGCCAATTTACGAGTCTATTAAATTTGTATTGGACACATAATGTCAAATTAGTTCTGTGTCAAACCAAATATTCACTTAAATCTGTACCCAGATATCTTATCTTGGAGGAAACCCTGTTGCCCGCCGCTACTGCCTGCTGAAGATCCTCGCTAGTACTTCACAATGTCTATGCCCGGAGATACACGCGATGCGCTAAGCGATATCACCAACATCGTAGGTATGCTTTCAGTATAAACAGCACTTTTGTCTGAATTATGACATCTGAACTTTTGGATGTTTACACAGACACCTTTCATTCAGCGGGTTGAACGGAGATGTATCATTTTACTTTGCCAAACTCAAAGCACTCGAGTATTTGTAACTACATGTTTTCAGTCACGTTAATTCTGCAGTGAATTTTAGTCAGTGAAAATAAATTTGTGTTTCTGAATTCTGATATATTTTCAAGGGATTTATCACACAATAAGTTGGAGGGCTCAATTCCTGATGTCTTTTCACAGCTACCATCTCTCATGGTTATGTGAGTTTTCTGATCCCTGATGACTTTAATGTCTTAGAGTTTAGCTATAAACAATTGCTACTACTAATCTAATCATTATACACTACTGAAAACGATTTTTAGACTGGTTTATAATTTTTAGGACTACACTACTTGATTTATGGTGCCATGTACAGCTATCAACTTCACTGAGGATGGAATTCTTGGCGGACATTTTGAAGAGCCGTGCAAACGAATGTTTTGACAGCTTCCCTAAAGATCTCCAAGTCATGATTAAAGACTTAGGCAGAATGCAACTTAGATGGTTAATATAAGAAATAACTTTACTATGCCTTCTTATACAAGAGTGTTTCTCGGATTGTAAACATGCTCAAATACAATTGTGTAAAAGTTGAACTATGAAAAAAAAATCATTGGTTGTTTTCATGTGGATCCCTAAGATAAAGCCATGGCGTTAGTACGGACATTATACTAGTAAAAGAAAGTGGTTCGATTTTCAGTTTCCTATGCGTGTTCATTCCTAATTGTTGATATGATGCCACTAAAGCACAATAGGCATTGATTTATAAGAATTGGTTTGTGATGGTGCTTCACTTATTTATTATAGAGCACCAGTGAGATTCAAGACACTATTGGTTTCATTTGTACTTTGTGCAGCTTCTTTTGTCACCCAAAAAGAGACATCACATAGTGGGAGGACCCATCCAAATATTCTATATCCCAAAATTTGGGTGGCCATATATTACTTTCTGCTGTGATGGTTTGAATGTGAAGAACATTTATAGTGCCTTCATGATTCAGACTAAATATATTGATTGTTTCTGTTGACCAATTTATTTTTCTCTCCATAAGGCTGTTAGTTTTGCATGAGGATAATCGTTTGAGGTACACTTCTATTCTCTTGATACATCACACTTTTAGGTATATCATTGCTTTTTCACGTCTGTTGCTGTTGGCTGTGAAATTGTATGTCACCAATTAAAATAAACATCAGTTCATGACACCCAATGATATAACCTCATGTGCTTTTTGTATGTGAATCACATGTGGATAAAGTATTACCGTCTGTTATGTGATATACCTTTTGGTTTCATTGCTTATTTGTGATCATTACTGTTAGGACAAGTACGTTTTCAACCTTTTAACTGTGCTCGTGGTTTCTTTTCGAACCCTTAAAACTAAAACCATCCATTTGCATTATTAAAACTATGAAATCTCCAATTTGCATCCATTTTAAGGCTGTTTTGTGCTGACCTGGGTACTACATATCATCGAAAACCACTGGATTTTAGGATGAAGGTTGTGTTTTAGATGGTTTTGAGAGACTGAGGTGATTAAGTGAATGGTTCACACACAATTTTGATCAAATATTATTCTTTATAATTTGGCTACTTGTTGGTAAATTTACCGCTGCCTTCGCACTATGGCCAAGTTACAATTTTCCCTGAAGTTTTCACTTGACTGTCCTGGTGATCGCAACCCTTTACCCCTGGTTCTGTGTAACTGGTATAGAACTCAGGCTAGCTTTGTATATTCTGATTCCAGTAAAGCGCACATATGGATATATGCTGCAATATGGTGCGCTGTGGCATCACATTTTATGATGCATGCGATCATTATTGTCAAGGATGCTGGAACCATATGCAACTTCATTTGCTTTCGTGCCTTTTCTGTGGCTGCTGTATGCATTTTGCATGGGCGTCTTCACCTTTCCTTCCCTCTCGGATATGTAATCATTAGTAGTTCCTCATGCTATGATGCCAATATGTTTGACAAAAAAAATGCATTTCACGAATCTACTTTGCCGATCTGTGTAATTCCACTTGGTGCTTCCTATTTTCTTTTATTTTTTTTCTCTTTTTGGGGATTGACATCCACTCATTGTTACACGGCACTACCACAGTGGTGACATGTGGGTCCGCTGTCCTAACCACATGCACCATACCTCTTTAAAACCCCAGCCTAATGTGCATCCTCCAGTCCAAGGCCACTAGGAGATTGTAATGGAGAACAACACTCCTCCAAAGTCTGGGACGGGTTTCTTCAAAACTTGCTTCAATGGAGTTAATGCTCTCTCAGGTTCCTAGTTTCTTCCATTCTGCCTGTCTTTTGTAAGCTTGAGATGCAGAGAAGTGATGCTATATCAGTTTTACAAATGGTTGTCCATGTGTCCTTATTGAACTAGCGAACTCTCTGTATATATTTCTTTTTTTTTCAGGGGTTGGAATATTATCTATTCCGTATGCATTGTCTCAAGGAGGATGGTTGAGCTTACTTATTTTCTTAACCATAGCAATCATCTGTTTCTATACTGGTATTCTCCTACAGAGATGTATAGACTCGAGTTCGCTTGTTAAGACCTATCCTGATATTGGTGAGCTAGCTTTTGGGCGGAAAGGGAAAATCATTGTAGCAATATTCTTGTACCTAGAGCTGTATCTTGTGGCTATTGATTTCTTGATATTAGAAGGTGACAACTTGGAGAAATTATTTCCAAATGCTAACTTCCATGCTGCTGGGCTCAAGGTTGGAAGCAAGCAAGGGTTTGTGTTGATCTTCAGTCTACTTGTTTTACCAACAACATGGCTTCGGAGCTTGAACATGCTTGCATATGTCGCCCTCGGTGGAGTCATGGCTTCTGTCATTTTAATCGCCTCTGTTCTGTGGGTTGGAACATTTGATGGGGTTGGTTTTCATAAGAAAGGTGTGCTTGTGGACTGGTCTGGTATGCCAACTGCTATGAGCTTATATGCGTTCTGCTTCAGTGGCCATGCTGTTTTTCCGATGATATACACTGGCATGAGAAACAGAAAAGCTTTCCCCACAGTAAGTAAAGCAGAAGTCCTTTCACCAGTATATTTTGTTCATTTTTCTATGGATCTAGAAAAATATAACTGTTATAAAGTACTATTTTATTAAAATTGGCAATAATCATCCCACTCTGCCCAAAAATTAAGTAATATGAAATTGGAATCTTTACACTAAGTTAGAGAAAGACATCTTGTTCATGCTGATTGTGAACTCCAGTTCGGGTATAAACTGTAATTTGTCAAACTTCCAGTTACATAAAGCTACTGTAGTGACATCATTTCTGTCTTTTACAATTTCAGGTGTTGCTCATCTGCTTCATTATCTGCACTCTTAGCTATGGTCTGACGGGTGTCATTGGATACTTGATGTTTGGGGAATCATTAAGTTCCCAGGTGACTCTGAACCTTCCATCAAACCGTTTTGCCTCCAACGTCGCGATCTACACGACGTTGATCAATCCGTTCACCAAGTTCGCGCTGCTGATCACTCCAATAGCAGAGGCTATCGAGGATAAACTTCATGTGGGCAAGAACAGGACCATCAGTATCTTCATCCGGACTGCCCTGGTCGTCAGCACAACCATCGTGGCCCTTGTCGTGCCCTTCTTTGCCTATGTCGTCGCTCTTACGGGTTCGTTTCTCAGCAGCACGGTCACCATGTTGCTACCTTGTGTTTGCTACCTGAAGATCAGCTCAAGGACCTCCAGGAATCTGAGGTTGGAGCTGGTAGTTTGCTTGGGAATTATCATGATTGGGGCGGGGGTAATTGTGGTCGGCACGTATAGCTCACTGAAACAGATTGTTCATAGCTTTTGATTTCTGAATGATGTACACGTTGAGTGGGTGTAAGGACGAATTGTATGTGGTATCTGTAACACCTCTGATGTTACGAGCTCGCTAGCATTGATATTATGGCCTGAGAGGTAGATCTATAAATATAGTGAATTAGTTTACTTAAATGCGCTAATGAAAATCCTAAGAAAATAGAAAAAGTAGTTTTAATTGTTTGGCATGAAAATCAATTTCTATAAACAAAAATAAAACATAACTTGTATTTAGTACTTAAATAAAAATTGAAGTACAAGTTTAGTAGATGGAAATACAACATTGACTTTTAGAAAATAGATGTTGTTAACTAGTGTTTTGGAAGCTCTAAAATCTAACTTGACGTTAAGATAAGCTCTTTTCGTTAAGTCAGCAAACCCTTGAATTTATGTTTAAAGTACCATTTTGGCGAATTATATTTAGTAAAATAGTTAAATAGTGCTTAAATACCTTGCTCCTACCGGTTAGTACGAAGTATGGACTAGGTCATGGTACAATTGTTAGTTGAATCCGGCAAGGTTTAGACCCTTTAAAAATTATAGCAAAAGTGCTAAAGGTTGTTAGTTTTAACTGAACCTTTGAATTCCCTAAGTCTAAAATGATAATAGACAATGCTATGTTGACATTTAAATTCCAACAAAAATGCCTAAACACTAACTTCATGTTTTTGCACAATTGGTTGCATCAAAGTGAATACTTGGATAGGTTGCAGTCCCCGAGTGGGCTGGAGTTGTCGTGGTATCGTAAGAATGTCCCCAAACTCGCTAAAACACTGCGGTTAGGTTTTGGCGCTGCGTTCGTGAATCGGCGCCTGGCTTGACGAACCTATTTTGGCGTCTCTATCTCTCTCGGTAGTTCATCTAAGTTTGCGTTTGATACTCCTTGGGATAGCCTTTGCACCTCCTCTCTCTGCGCGCTCTGCGGCCTCTGCAACTGCGGCTGCTCTCGTTGTATCTGCATTAGGGTACTTGCGCTTTCTCATTGCTAGCTTCTTCATCGCCATGCCTTTTGTATCTGCAGGCTGGCGAGGCGGGGGGCTCGGATCCTCATCACCGGGACCTCCTCCGACATTCTTGACACGAGCCATCTGATGGATCTAAAAAGAATAACTGCCGCTGACAAAGTCAACTGCCAACTGTCACTTCCGAGGCTTGGCCTCGATCCGCACTCACGAGCTTGGCCCCGAGTTGACTGTCAACTGCCACTGAGACCTCAGAAACACCGACTTGCTGCACGTTAGAATAGATCGGATTTATAAATAATTACAACATATCTAGAGATACGAAACCCTAAGAAGCAAGCAATAGGTACGGAATTGAAACGAGGGCTTGTTACCTGACGAACCGACGATCCGAAAAAGCAGAGGAACGACACTCGGAGAACCACCGGGAATCCTAGGGTTAGGGTTCTAGAGACGGCCAATCAATGTAATGTTGATGCTGCAAAGGTGAAGTTGGCAATGTAGGCTTTGGATGCGGCGCTGAAGCAGGGCAGGGCCACGGCAGCGCTAGGGCATGGCGTGGGTGACGGCGCTGGAGCATGGTGCGGACATGGATGGCATGGGCCTGAATGGCATGGGCACGGCGGCGTGGGGCTATGTAGCACAGTGGCGAGGTAATGCGGTGCGATGCTAAGCAGTGGCGTGGCCGCGAGCGGAGCTGAGGCGTGGGCATGGGCGCGGGCGCGGGAGATGGCGCTGGAGAAGATGCGGCGGCTGCGGAGGTATGCAGGAAGCTTTGCTCGTGACTAGGGCACAGCGGCAATGTAGGCACGGTGCTGGATGCAGGATAGGTCACGGCGCGTTCAGTTATATGGTGGCTCCCAGCGTGACAGAGAAGGAAACGGAGAAGAAGCCGGATGCCGCACGATTTCTATTGACCGAACGCTCCGGTGGCAACGACCGAACGCTGCCACCCAGAGTCCGGTCAATTCCAGAGAGATCCAAAACCCCTGAAATCATGACCGGACGTGTCCAGTGAACCCCGACCGGACGCAGCCAGAGTCCGGTGCAACCTATCTCCGTCTTTGATCGACCGGACGCAGGAACGCCTTCTGACCAGACGTTGAACAACAGAGTCCGGTCACTCCTTTGCAGCAAGGTTCACCTCCTATGAACTAACCGGACGCTGGACTTCAGAGTCCGGTGCAGCGTTCAGTCACTCTTTTTTCCGCAAATTTTCATAGTCCTTCGTGCTGCCTATTCCCAATCAAGTCCCAACTTCAATAAGATCCAAATAAACACCAATTGGGACTGATGTGAGTGACCTCTCTCAAACCCTCAAAATTTTCAAAAATATTTTGCCTTAGGCTATAATTCTTTTTAAGAAAATAGGCAATAAGAGGGCAATTGAAGATAAACGATAAAGCAACATTCATGCATATGCAATGCAATACTTGAAAGTAAGTCTAGTTGCTTGTCAAGTTTGATCCAAGGTTAAGCTTTTTCACACACTTTACGACAGTTATCTTAACCATGTTAGACAAGCCCTATATGCATTACCAAAGATTAAACATTATAATGCAATGCAAGGGACAACACAAGCTCATTTTTTAGTGAAGTTACTAAAATCAAGAACATTGAGCTCATTCCGCAATCGACAAAAAGTTGCCTCATCTAGCGGTTTAGTGAAGATATCCGCCAATTGATCCTCGGTCATTACACCTTTTCATGATATATCATTCTTTGCAACATGATCTCTAAGAAAGTGATGGCGGATATCTATGTACTTGGTGCGAGAGTGTTGAACTGGATTATTTGCAAGTTTTACCGTTCTTTCAATGTCGCACAAAAGAGGTACCTTTTTTAGAACTACACCATAGTCTAGCAAAGTTTGTTTCATGTAAAGAATTTGTGCACAACAAGCACCCGCAGCAATATATTTCACTTTGGTGGTGGACAAAGCCACACTATTTTATTTCTTGGAGGACCAAGACACAAGTGATCTACCAAGCAAATGGCATCCTCCGGATGTGCTTTTTCTATCAACTTTACAACCGGCATAATCCAAATCGGAATAGCCAACTAATTCAAATATAGCTCCTTTGGGGTACCAAAGGCCAATGCTTGGTGTGTGCTTAAGATACCTAAGGATTCTTTTAACGGCAATCAAATGAGTTTCATTAGGATTAGCTTGAAATCTAGCACACATATACACACTAAACATGATGTCGGGCCTAGATGCGGTTAAATATAACAAGCTACCAATCATAGAGTAGTAGAGAGTTTAATCAACCGTGTTACCTCCCTTATCTAGGTCAAGATGTCCACTAGTTGGCATTGGTGTCTTGATTGGCTTACATTCATCCATCTTGAATCTCTTGAGAAGATCATTTGTATATTTCTCTTGAGAGATGAAAATCCCTTCTCTCATTTGTTTGACTTGAAAACCAAGAAAGAATGTAAGCTCTCCAATCATTGACATCTCGAACTCCTTCGACATCAATTCATAAAACTCTTTGCAAGAATATTCATTTGATGATCCAAAGATGATGTCATCAACATACACTTGACAAATGAAGATATGTCCATCAAGCTTCTTGGTGAATCGTGTGGTGTCGACCTTCCCAATGGTGAAGCCCTTCTCAATGAGAAAGTCACAAAGGCGCTCATACCAAGCTCTTGGGGCTTGCTTGAGCCCATATAACGCCTTGGACAATCTATAAACATGATTAGGATATCTAGGGTCTTCAAACTTGGGAGGTTGATCAACATAGACTAGTTCATTAATAAAGTCATTTAAAAATGTACTTTTCAAATCTATTTGATATAGTTTCATTTCATGATGTGATGCATATGCAAGGAGGATACGAATGGCTTCTAGTTTTGCAACTGGTGCAAAGGTCTCTCCAAAATCCAAACCTTCAACTTGAGAGAACCCCTTTGCAACTAGTATTGCCTTGTTTCTCACAACAATGCCTTGATCATCTTGCTTGTTGTGGAACACCCACTTTGTTCCAATAACTCTTGCACCTTGTGGTCGCTCTTCAAGAGTCCAAACTTCACTGCGGGTGAAGTTGTTCAACTCTTCATGCATGACATTTATCTAATCTAGATCTTGAAGAGCTTCTTCTGCCTTAGTAGGCTCAAAGCAAGAGACAAAAGAGTGATGTTCAATAAATAAAGCAAGTTTTTGTGAGCGAGTCATTACTCCCTTTGATGGACTCCCTATGAAGAGATCTTGTGGATGAGCTTGAAGTAGAGGTGAATTTCTTCTATCAACCACTTGAGGGGGAGGTTGTGGAGCATCAACATCTTGTGCTTGTACCATCATTTGCTCATGGCAGACATGAGTGTCTTTATTTTCTACTCTCTCATCTTTTTCACCATCTTGTGGCACACTTGATGAAGAAAGTGGATTGATCACTTGTACATCATCTTCATCATCATTAGGCTTGATGTCTCCAACCGGAATATTCTTCATGGCCACCCTCAATGGTTCATCACCTACATCATCAAGATTCTCATGTGCTCCTTAGGAGCTATTAGATTCATCAAATTCCACATCATACGTTTTTTCAACCAAGTCAGTGGCATAATTAAATACTCTATATGCTTTGGACTTTGATGAGTAACCAACAAGAAAACCAATATCACAACGTCTTTGGAACTTCCCTAGGTGTTGCTGCTTCTTGTAGATGTAGCATTTGCAACCAAACACCCTAAAGAAGGAGACGTCCGGCTTCTTCTCATTGAGCAACTCATAAGGTGTCTTGCCAAGAAACTTTTGAAGGAATAGGCAGTTGGATGCATAGCATGCGGTATTGATAGCTTCCGCCCATAGAGCTTCGGGAGTGTTGTACTCATCAAGCATTGTTCTTGCAAGAGTGATCAATGTCTGGTTCTTCCTCTCAACTACACCATTTTGTTGAGGAGTATATGTTGCAGAGACCTCATGCTTGATCCCAACTTCATTACAATAGGCTTCTATGTTTGTGTTGTCAAATTCTTTGCCGTTGTCACTTCTTATCTTCTTGAGCTTTACTTCAAACTCATTTTGTGCTCTCTTGGCAAACTTCTTGAAGCAAGATGCAACTTCAGATTTGTCATAATGGAAGAATACCCATGTGTATCTTGAATAGTCATCAACAATCACAAGACAATAAAGATTTCCACCCAAACTCTTGTATGTTGTTGGTCCAAATAAGTCCATGTGAAGGAGTTCTAGCACTCTTGTGGTTGACATGAAAGCTTTTGTTGGATGAGTATTTGCAACTTGCTTGCTGGCTTAACATGCACTACAAAGCTTGTCCTTCTCAAACTTTACATCCTTCAACCCTCTCACCAAACCATTCTTCATTAGCTTCTTGAGTGAACTCATCCCAACATGAGCAAGTCTTCTATGCCATAGCCACCTAAGTGATGTTTTGGTGAATAGGCAAGTCTTCAAATTTGCATCTTCAGAGGTGAAGTCCACTAGATATAGGTTGTTGTATCTAAATCCTTTGAATGTCACTTGATCATCATCCTTCTTAGATACAACAACTTCCTTCTCGGTAAACAAGCATTGGAAGCCAAGATCACACAATTGTCCAACGGATAGCAAGTTGAAGCTCAATGAAGCAACATATAGCACATTTGAGATAGAATAATCATTTGATATTGCCACTTTGCCCAATCCTTTAACTTTGCCCTTTGAATTATCTCCAAATGTGATTCTTTCTTGTCCATCTACTTCTTTATCTAGTGAGGTGAACATACAAGGATCACCGGTCATATGTTGTGTGCAACCACTATCAATAACCCAATGACTTCCACCGGTCTTGTAGTTCACCAACACACAAGAGATCAAGCTTTAGGAACCCAAACTTGTTGAGGGCCCTTCACCTTCTCAACAAGTGACTTTGCTACCCAAATTTTCTTAGGCCTATTCTTATTGGGAGGTCCTAAGAACATGACTTTCATCTTCCCACTAGAATCCTTTCTAAGCATGTAATGAGCATTGAAGGCAAAAGGCCTAGCATGCTTGGGTAAGGGTTGTGGTGGTGGAGTTTGGCACTCATGAGCAAAGTGGCCTTCTTGTCCACACTCAAAACATCTCTTTGGCTTTGGCTTTGACTTGTGTTGTTGTTGAGCCTGAGCCTTCTCCTCTTGGTTTGCCAAGTACCCAATGCCACTTCTATCCATCTTTATGACGGTGTTCATTAGTAGCTCACTTTGAAGATGTTTGCCTCTTGTGAACTTGCTCAATCCAATCTTGAGATGCTCTTTCTCCAATTTGAGCTTCTTGTTCTCTTCCTTGAGTGCATCATTATTTTTCTCTTCCTTGAGCTTCTTATTCTCTTCTTTTAACTTCTCATTCTCAAGAATTAAATCACCATCATGATCAAGAGTTTCTAGCACTATGGTGTTGGTGGATTTGAGCTCTTCAAGACCTTTCTTTAGCTTTTCATTGTCATTCTTGAGCTTGACAAACACATCATAATCTTTGGTCTCAACCACTTGCTTGCCCTTGCAACTAGAACTTTGCTCAATGCTCTCAATGATCAAATCATCACATGATGTAGCTATATCAATCTTAACAACATTGTTAGTAGCATCATGTGGCTCATTGGATAAATATTCTTGAACAATGACAAGATTATCATGATTAATCTTAAGAGTAGTATATTCTTATTTTAGCATGTTGTGGCTAGCGATGAGCTCATTGTGTATTCTCTCAAGTTTATCATGTTTTTCTTTAAGATCTTTCTTAGAAGATTTGAGCTCCTTGAGTTTGGATGATATAGCATCATTTGCCTCTCTAAGCTCAACACTAGCCTTTTCGGCTACATCACATTTAGCTAAAAGAGAATCATTATTAGCTTCTAGTTTTTCATTCTTAGCTCTACTCTTTCTAATGATCTTAGTGTATTGATTTAGCAATTTAACAAGATCATCAAAAGAAGGTGATTCATATTCATCATCATCACTATCGCTATCATCATTGCTAGCATGTTCATCACCACTACTATCATCATTTGATACCTTGCAATCACCCTTGGCAATAAGGCATAGGTGTGTAGAGGATGATGGCGGTGGTGGCGGTGAAGATGATGAAGAGTCAATAACAATGGTGGCCACCTTCTCGTTGTCACTATCATCATTAGATGAGCCACTAGATGAATCAATGTCCTTGAGCCAATCACCGACGATATATGCCTTTCCACTTTTCTTCTTCTTGTGGAAGTCCTTCTTGCCATCTCTCTTCTTGTATGGCTTGTTTTTTTTCTTTTCATCTTCTAATTCATTGCTTGAGTCATCTTTCTTGCCCTTGTACTTGTTCTTGAACTTATCTTTCTTGGGCTTGGTGCATTGGTGTGCTAGATGACCAAGTTCTCTATAATTGTAGCAATCCATCTCGGAGATTAGCTTCCTTCTAGAGCTAGTGAAGAACTTCTTCTTCTTGTCATCAAACTTGATGCCACTCTTGTTGAGCTTCTTTAGTGTTGGGTTCATAAACCCGGGGTCCCTCGGGGACCGGCTTCCACGCCAAGGCTCGGCCCAAGCCAACAGCACGTAACTCATGGGCCGGCCCAAGAGTCTAAAATGATATGCCGGAAGGGTGGCCATGTCACCGACCGGAAGGTCTAGCTGAAGAGGAACAGCGCTCGCTCATCGACTGCTTTGGCCCACCTCTCCGATCGGAGCGTTCGCTTTGACTCCAGCCACCACCGAACAACCTCTCTGATCGGAAGGCCTGGCCCAGAACACTACTTCCGACTCTGACCCCGCGTCTCTGACCGAGGATCATAGGAACCCTGCTCACCGCTCTTCTCCGACCGGCGCACTCAGAGCCGACTAGAGCCATCCGACCAGGGATGCCCACTTGGTAGGAACCAGAAGACGTGCGGAGAAAGGCAAGGCAAGGCAAGGCTCACAAGTCAAAACCACTGTACCAGGGACCATACCCTACATAGAATAGTACTTTGCAGCCACCCTAACACAAATAGTATTGTAGGCGCCGACATCTCCCTCTACAGTATTGTTGGGCCTACTAAAACTCCCATACGGTAAGGCCCCCCACGTGCCTCTGGGCATCGATAGCGGTATGGGCGCCAGGATTCACCGTACCGGGTGAACATAGCGAGACTCCTCACATGCCTCTAGGCATCAAATAGTATTTGCAGGTACTGACGTCCACCATCCCTGAAAAAGGTAGTATGACCTCCCGTATGCATCTGACATTCTATAGTGACACCAACAGTATTGTAGGTGCCTACCATTATCTTGTACCCACCGGTGTGGGCAACAAGGCTTGGTAGGCGTGGGCAACAAGGCTCGGTAGCATACGTACCCTCACCCTTTCACTTGTAAAGCCATCCCCTTTATATATAAAAGGGGATGCGCCCCCTCCAACAAAAGGGAGAGCCCTTCTTGAAGATAACAAGCACCAATCAAGTTCTCTAGCTCACAACTATAGAACCGCCGGGTTCGTACCCCAAGCACACGCTTGAACACTTAGCTCATAGCATAGCTCCTGTCACTCTTGGCCCTTCCGACCGGAGCCGACCGGACCTCTTGTACACCCCATCTTTCTCTTTCTCGTTTGTAACCCCACTACAAACTTCGAGCACCTAGGCTCAGAAATAAAGTCATTGACCCACCCAAACTAGACGTAGGGCACGTTGCCTGAACTAGTATAAATCATGTGTCATTAAGTGCTAGGCCACCTCCAATCACAACGTATGGCAAAACTATAAATATTCACTAGTTGGTCACTTTCTACACCGATAGTTGGTGCCGTTCATGGGGAAGACATTGTACGTTCAACACTTTTTGGTCATCAGATGGCCCACTTATCCACCACCCTCACTGTGGCCGGCTCGGGCGATACAATTCGCTTCGGCTCGCTGGAGTTTCCCGCACTCTCACCCGCTGGGATGCGGGTTCCACCCATCTTTGAGCCATCCCAGGCCTTCCTCTTCGAAAGCCTGAACTTCATCGCCGACCGGCTCGACGTGCTATATCTCCACGAGGAGGCTCATGTCCCGGCACCCATCGGAGGAGCGCCCTCCATCAACGCTGGGACACATGGCTTCGATGACACGGCATATGCACTTCATTCCGAGCAAACTCTCTGCTCAAACCCCATAGTAAGTAATATGCGTACTGTTATTCGCTCTTTATTTACTATCTCCCACCAATCACCTAGAGGGAATGTACCGCCCACACCACAAACACCGTATGATTGGTTCCCCTATGGCTTTGTGTCCTCCACTGATGCATATGCTCGGGGGCTCCAAAGGATGCTGGCACCATCCCCCCTCATGTCCGATTCATGGGAATGGCAGGCTGTGTTCCTGCTGTTTCCCACAAACTCCAAGATGGCGAGGGCGAGAGCGACGGTTCCAGCATCGGTGACGTGGCACCCCGCCACCGTCCGTCCCGGGAGTGCGCTATGGCGGACACTCTGGGACAGCCACCGGTGGTTGTGGAGTCTACACAAACTCACACCCCTACGGACCCATGTGCGGGGGCCCCTGTGTCTATGCAAGCACACGCCGAGGAATTACGACAACGATGGTAGAACCAGCCGCCTCCTGCGCCGGCGCAGTCGGTGCGACACGTTGCACCCCCTGCGCATGGCCCAACGGGACGCGCCCGGGGTTGTGCCCGTCAGGTCCAACACGACATCATGAATGAGGGGAGCGATCTCCCACAATTCGCCTGAGCTGGCTAGAACATCGCTGCTGCGGCAATGCTTCTGCGTGGCATTCCCGAGCCCGTCGACCCCTAGGAGCACGTAGTCTATGAGAATCTCTGGGTTCTGGTAGAAGCCGCCGCTGTCCAACAGGTGGAAAGCTCCATGTCACGACTCCGACCCGTGCCCTCTCTCCCCACTGGGGGAGCGGGGATGCGCCAGACAAGTCACTCCATCTGCTCACCACTACAACCATCAGGCGCGGCTCGGGAAGCAGCAGTCGCGCCACAATCCAACCCGATGCTCGCTCCACACCAACCGCCGGTACATAAGCAGCCCGATCCGCACCAGGATGCTCATAGCATCGTTAGCAACTGACATCGGGCCTGGCACGATAGTGATCTCCACCGAACGGCAGCAACCGACATGGATCCTAGCCGAACCATCGAGGGGAGCAGCGAAATGCACCCTAGGCGTGGTCGCTGGCCTGACGATCGGAGCCCCAGCCCTAAGGGCCCAGGGCCACAGGCCTTCAGCCGACGCATCAGGAGAGCGCCATTCCCATAGTGTTTCTGACCACCCACCAACATCACCAAATACACTGGGGAGACAAACCCAGGCATTTGGCTCGAAGACTTCCGACTCGCCTATTGGGCTGGAGGAGTGGATGATGACTATTTCATCATTCAATACCTTCCCATTTGCGTGGGGGAACATGTTCGGGCATGGCTTGAATTCCTTCCACACGACAGCATCCACGACTAGACAGACCTCAAGAGGGTCTTCGTCGAGAATTTCCAAGGGATGTATGTCCACCAGAAAAACTCCTAGGACCTCAAGAGCTATCAACAGGAGCCCAATGAGTCCCTATAGGATTATATCCGTAGGTTCTCCCAATGATGCAACTCCCTCCCCGATGTCATCGACGTAGACGTCATCAGCGCGTTCCTCTTCGGGACAAACTGCGAGTCCCTGATCCACAAGCTTGGCTGCTTGAAACCCCATACCACCCATGACCTGCTCGACGTCGCCACCAACCATGCCTCTAGCGAGGAGGTGGTTGGAGCAGTCTTCAACAGAGGCCGAGACAAGGTCAAAGCCAAGCACACAGACCTGGACGAAGGCCCCCCCCCCACATAGAGAGGAAAGAAAAACAAAAGAGATCAACGCCGGTCGGATAGCTCCGTGGCTTGGGGAATCATTGGCCCTGGCAGTCCTAGACTATAACAAACCAACTTCATCAACGACCTTCTAGCCGCTCAAAGAAACCAAGGCAGTGGGGATTGACCCCACCGACCCAACCAAGATGATTCGGATCAGGACCCAGCTCCCGACCAAATAGGAATGCGAGCTCATTGACTTCCTGTGCGACAATTGTGATGTCTTCACATGGTAGCCTTCTGACATGCCAGGGATACCGCGGGAGGTCACCGAGCACACACTATGCCTTATCCTGGGCTCAAAGTCCACCAAGAAATGCCTACGTCGCTTCAACAACGAGAGGCATAGGGCCATAGGTGAAGAGATCGCCAAACTCCTGGCAGCCAGATTCATTAGGGAGGTCTTCCACTCTGACTGGCTCACCAATCTCGTCCTTGTCAGGAACAAGATAGGAAAATGGAGAATGTGTGTTGATTATACTGGACTCAACAAAGCGTGTCCGAAGGATCATTTTCCTATGTCGTGCATAGACCAGATAATCGACTCCACCTCGGGTTGCGAGATCCTCTCCTTTCTGGATGCCTACTCAGGCTACCACCAGATCACAATGAAAGAATTCGATCAGCTCGCAACCTCATTCATCACCCCGTATGGTTTGTACTACTATATGACCATGCCCTTCGGCCTAAAGAACGCTAGCGCCACCTACCAAAGGTGCATGCAGTAATGCTTCACCGACCAAATTGACCCGCCTAGTTGGCCTGATCAGGCCGAATGGCCGAAACCAACAATCGTCGTCTATGTTGATGACATAGTGGTCAGAATGGCTGAAGCTTGTGACCTGATCGCAAACTTGGCCGCGACAATCATAAACCTCCGAAGGTTCAACATCAAGCTGAACCCCAAAAAATGTGTTTTTGGAGTTCTGAAGGGGAAGCTGCTCGGATACATCGTATCTGAGCGCGGCATCAAGGCCAACCCCAAAAACATCATGGCCATCTCCAACATGGGGCCCATACGCAACGTCAAGGGCGTATAAAGGCTCACCGACTGTCTAGCTGCCCTGAGCCACTTCATCTCCTGGCTCGGCGAATGGGGGATGCCACTCTACAAGCTCCTCAAAAGGACGGATGCCTTCATCTAGACTAAGGAAGCCTAGCAGGCTCTCGAAAGCCTCAAAACATCCCTAACATCAGCCCCAATCCTCGTCGCTCCTGAACGGGGAGAACCCCTCCTCCTTTATGTCGCAACAAGTAACCATGTGGTGAGTGCCGCCCTGGTTGTCAAAAGGGAGGAGCCGAGACACCAGCTCAAGATACAACAACCCATATACTTCGTCGAAGAAGTACTTACCAACCCTAAGGTCTGGTACCCCCAAGTGCATAAACTCCTATACACCGTGCTAATGGCAACCAGGAAACTCCTACACTACTTCACCGACCACGAAGTTACGGTCGTCACTTCGTACCCGCTCGGAGACATCGTCCGCAACCGCGATGCAGCGGGATGAATCTCTAAGTGGGCACTTGAACTCATGGGCCATGACATCAGGTATACCCCCTGCACTGCTATTAAGTCTCAAGCTCTTATGGACTTTGTCACTGAATGGACGGAGGTCCAGCTACCGACCTCGGATGTCGCCCATGAGTATTGGACAATGTACTTCGACAGGTCAGTAATGGCGCCTGGCTCATGAGCTAGAGTGGTTCTAATCTCCCCGAATGGGAGTAGGCTCCGCTATGCCATCCGCCTCCACTTTTTGGCTTCAAACAACACCACGGAATATGAGGCCCTTATCAACGGACTACGCATCGCCATTGAGCTTGGAGCTACGCGGCTCTACGTTCGCGATGACTCGGAACTAGTCATTGATTAGGTCATGAAGGAGTCCTCTTGCAAATGCCTCCTCATGACAGCATACTTCTAGGAGATGCACAAACTCAAGGACAAATTCTAAAGGATCGAGCTGCATCACGTCCCTCGAAGGGACAACGATGCCACCGATTTCCTCGCAAAACTGGCCGCCAAGTGGGATCCATCCCTGAGCGGGGTCTTCATCAACGACGTCCATGAGCCATCCGCCCACATCCTAGAAAGTCTGATCTAGGCACACCTTGATGCCCAGTTGGCGCCCAGGGCCTCCGACCCCAACGCTCGGGCGGCGCTCGGGGGCTCCGACCCTAGCATCAAAACAGCGCTCGGGGGCTCCGATCCTAGCACCTCTATGATGACATCACCCGCGAATGTCGCCATGCTGGCACTCGATCAAAATGACTAGAGAGTATCGTTACTCGCCTACCTACTCAAGGAGGTTCTCCCGCCCAAAAGGACTGAAGTCCGACAGATCGCTCGACGCACCAAGACCTTTGTCGCGCTCGATGACGAGCTCTACAAACGGAGCCCATCAGGGGTACTCATGAAATGTATCCCCACCAACCAAGGGAGGCACCTCCTCCTCGAGGTCCATGCTAGCATTTGTGGGCATCATGCGGCCCCAAGGTCACTAGTCGGAAAAGCCTTCTGCCAAGGTTTTTACTGGCCCACCGCGCTACGAGATGCAGAGGAGGTCGTCCGCAGGTGTGAGGGATGCCAGTTCTACACTCGGCAAACCCATTTGCTAGCATAAGAGTTCCAAACCATCCCCATCACCTGGCCATTCGCGATCTAGGGCCTCAACATGGTAAGACCCCTCAAAAAGGCCCTAGGTGGTTTCACTCACCTACTCGTAGCGGCCGATAAATTCACTAAGTAGATAGAGGCCAAACCCATCACCAACATCCGATCGGAGGAGGCAGTCAAATTCTTCCTCGACATCATCTACCGGTTCGGTGTTCCTAACTGTATCATCACTGACCATGGGACTAACTTCATCGGAAGAAAGTTCCTAGACTTCAACGATGGATATGGTATCAGGATCGATTGGGCTTCGGTTGGACATCCATGAACTAATGGTCAGGTCAAACATGCCAATGGCATGGTCCTCCAAGGACTTAAGTCACGCATCTTCAACAACTCAACAAGTACATTGGGCGATGGGTTGCAGAGGTCCCAGCGATCCAATGGAGCCTAAGAACGACCCCAAACCAATCCACAGGATTCACACCCTTCTTCCTGGCCTACGAAGCTGAGGTAGTGTTGCCCTCCAACATTGACCATGGTGCACTAAGACTGAAGGCTTTTGACCGTGACCGAGCCATGGAGGCTCAACAAGATGTGGTCGACCTACTCGAAGAGGCCCACGAAACGACCGTCATCTGCTTCGCTCGCTACCAACAAACCCTCCGCAGGTACCATGAAAGGAAGATCAAGGGAAGGATACTCAATGTTGGCAATCTCGTACTCTAGAGGACCCAATCAATGAAGGAAAAACACAAGCTCTCTCCACCATGGGAAGGGCCCTATACGGTGATCGAAGTAATCCGACCGGGCACCTACTGACTGGAGGACAACAACGGCAATGCTCTCACCAACACTTGGAACATTGAACAGCTATGTCGTTTTTTCCCCTAAATTAGGTCTACCCACCTTTTATTTTTACTATCACATAATAAACAACTTTGTCCCCGAATGGAAACACGTTCCATGTCTTTGATTACCCTATGTAACTCTGTTCTTACTCCTAACCAAACGCACCCCACCTTTCCCTACGGATATGAGCAGCTGAGCCCCGCGGGCCATGCCCTGGACTCCCAAGGTCGCACCCTACGGGACAAATGGGCAGGTATGAGAGAGAAGGGATAAAAATGAAGATTATGCTAGGATATAAACAGAGAACAAATATTGTGGTTCTGTCACAAGGGCAGTACTGATGTATTCATTGATACAAAAAACTGTTCACATGGGGACTCACCCACAAACTTAACTTTTACATTTTCTACTACTGCAAATACTACTGCGACCGCAAGGGATCCGCTCGATTTCGCTCCCTCGGCTTCGGCAAGTGCAACGGGTACCTCAAGGGCATCGCACCCATAGATGCTTAGTAGAAGAACATGGAGCTTCTGACCTTCTCATGCAGTCAAGGCAGCTCCTGGGTTGGGGCACAGCCACCAAGGTATGGCCACTATGGCTAAAAGAAATGTCATCAAACTTTATTAACTAGCCAACCTAAGACACAGGTAGGAAGCAAAGGGACGCCCCATGCGGGCTGTGCCGACTCTATCACGAACGACGAGCATGGGTCTCGGTCAGACATTTTCTGACTGAAGCTTCCTGAGCCCCATCACTCCATTCGTCAAGGTAAACATTATCAAGCCCACTCTATTTCCTTAAATCATTTCATACATCCATACGCGCATCTCATTCCATACGCCCACGCCTCCCGGACGATTCGGGCCCTGAACCACCCGGGGGCTTGGGAACTAAGCATCGCACGTGCAGCGAAATGCATCACAACACTTCGTGTTGCGTCATGAAGCAGCGGTTGCCTCATTCAACATGAGCATCCAATAGAGCTAGGGAAGAAAACCTTAGATGAGCCCCATGTGGCCCTCGCCTGGTCTGGCAGACCAGGTCATCTCAACCTTCTCATTCGATCCTGAACCTCTCGCCAAGCCCACAGAATCTCCATCGAGGGAAGGCCGTTAGGCCACCTGGGTCGGTCTCCGGAATGACCCAGGCATCTACCAGGTGGTAGGTAAAGGAGTAGTGGAATGTCATAAGAGGGCTATGCCGACCCCATCATGAACAACAGACCTAGATTCCACTCGATCATACCCATTACCAAACTCACCGAGCGATGTCGTTCGAGCCCAAGCGATCGGGACAAGCGACAAGACTCAGCCCCTCTAGTTGTGAGGAACCAAGGATGGGGTAATGCACACAACTCACATCGACCCCTATGAAGGCCCAATAGGGCTCGGAGGCTCAAGACAAATGCTAGGGACTGCGACCCTGAACTCGCTAGGATCCATGACTTTGACTCGACTGGTCCCATGGCGTGCACCAATGCTAGGATCCATGAGCACCGCCTTGTCTGATCTGTAAACTAACCAACTAACTACGCTTTCGACTACGCTCCAAAAACCAGGGACCATGACTCTGAACTCACGTCGACTCCAAACTCACGTCATCCGGCTACACTTTCGACTGAGCTCCAAAAAACCAGGGACCACGACTCTGAACTCATGTCAACTCTAAACTCACAACATCCGGCTATGCTTCCGACTGTGCTCCAAACATCTAGGTCTACGACCCCAATCTCGTCCAAAACATGACTCTGACTCGCTCGATCCCACGGCGCGCATCAACGCCAGCATTAGTGAGCTCTGTCTCGTCCAAGACTGACTCCCTCGCTCGATCCCACGGCGTGCATCAATGCCAGCATCAATGAGCTCTATCTCGTCCAAGACTCACTCCCTCACTTGATCCCATGGCGCGCATCGACGCCAGGATCAGTGAGCTCTGTCTCGTCCAAAACACGACTTTGACTCGCTCAATCCCACAGTGCGCATCGATGCTAGCATCAGTGAGCTCTGTCTTGTCCAAGACTGACTCTCTTACTCGATTCCATGGCGCGCATCGATGCCAAGATCAGTGAGCTCTGTCTCATCCAAAACATGACTCCGACTCGCTTGATCCCACGACATGCATCGACGCTAGCATCAGTGAGCTCTGTCTCATCCAAGACTGACTCCCTCACTCGATCCCATGGCGCGCATCGATGCCAGGATCAGTGAGCTCTATCTCGTCTAAAACATGACTCTAACTCGCTCGATCCCATGGCGCGCATCGACGCTAGCATCAGTGAGCTCTATCTCATCCAAAACTAACTACCTCACCCAATCCCACAGTGCGCATCGACGCTAGGATCAGTGAGCTCTGTCTCATCCAAGATTGACTCCCTCGCTCGATCCCATGACACGCATTGATGCCAAGATCAGTGAGCTCTGTCTCATCCAAAACTAACTGCCTCACCCTATCCCATGGCGCGCATCGACGCCAGGATCAGTGAGCTATGTCTCGTCCAAAACTAACTGCCTCACCCGATCCCATGGCGCACATCGATGCCAGGATCAGTGAGCCATGTCTTGTCCAAAACCCTTGACTGACTCCCTCGCTCGATCTCACGGCACGCACCAACGCCAGGATCCACAAGCTCCCTCTCACCCAATCTCTCAAAACAAACTAAAAAACTACCTTGGCTGCACAACAACGCCTTGGGCGACAAAACTCCGTCTCAAAATAAAACTCCCCCATTGATAACACAGGAAACCCCCCAGACGGTTCTGCCCGAATAGCCCGAGGGCTCAGGGGCTACACCTGTGGGTGCGCTCGCACGCACCCGCCAGCAAGACAAAAATCCCCTGGACGATTCTGCCCGAATCACCTGGGGGCTCAGGGGTTCCTGTCAGGTTCATAAACCTGAGGTCCCTCAAGGACTGATTTCCACGCCAAGGCTCGACCCAAGCCGATAGCACATAACTCATGGGCCAGCCCAAGAGTCTAAAGTGATAGGCCAAAAGGGCAGCCATGTCACTAACCAGAAGGTCTGGCCAAAGAGGAACAGCGTCTGCTCATCGACTGCTTCGGCCCACCTCTCTGACCGGAGCATTCGCTTCGACTCTAGGCACCACCAGACGGCCTCTCTGATCGGAAGGCCTGGCCCAAAACACTACTTTTGACTCTGACCCCGCGTCTCCGACCAAGGATCACAGGAACCTTGCTCACCGCTCTTCTCTGACCGGCGTACTTAGAGCCAACTGGAGCCATCCGACCGAGAATGCCCGCTCGGTAGAAACCAGAAGACGTGCGGAGAAAGGCAAGGCAAGGCTCACAAGTCAAAACCACTATACCAGGGACCATACCCTACATGAAATAGTTTCTACAGCCACCTTGACACAAACAGTATTGTAGGCACCGACATCTCTCTCTATAGTATTGTAGGGCCCGCTAAAACTCTCATACGGTAAGGCCCCCCATGTGCCTCTGGGCATCAATAGCAGTATGGATGCCTGGATTCACCGTACCGGGTGAATATAGCGAGACTCCTCACATGCCTCTAGGCATCAAACAGTATTTGTAGGTACCGACGTCCACCATCCCTAAAAAAGGCAACATGACCTCCTGTATGCATCTGACATTCTACAGTGACACCAACAGTGCTGTAGGCGCCTACCATTATCTTGTACCCACCGGTGTGGGCAACAAGGCTCAGTAGGCATGGGCAACAAGGCTCGGTAGCATACGTATCCTCACCCTCTCACTTGTAAAGCCATCCCCTTTATCTATAAAAGGGGATGCGCCCCTCCAACAAAAGGGAGAGCCCTTCTTGAAGATAACAAGCACCGATCAAGTTCTCTAGCTCACAACCATAGAACCATCAGGTTCGTACCCCAAGCACATGCTTGAACACTTAGCTCATAGCGTAGCTCCTGTCGCTCTTAGCCCTTCCAACCAGAGCTGACCAGACCTCTTGTAGACCCCATCTTTCTCTTTCTCGTTTGTAACCCCACTACAAACTTTAAGCACCTAGGCTCAGGAATAAAGTCACTGACCGACCCAAACTAGATGTTGGGCACATTGTCTGAACCAGTATAAATCCTATGTCATTGAGTGCTAGGCCACCTCTGATCACAACATACGGCAAAACTGTAAATATTCACTAGTTGGTCACTTTCTGCACCGACATTTAGCATCTTAGTGGTTCTTCTCACCATGAGAGCAAGACTTGCATCATCAATTTCATCATCACTTGAGCTCTCATACTCAAGCCTTGCTTTGCCCTTCTCTTGGCTAGCTTTGAATGCTAAGTCTTTTTCTTTCTTCTTAGTAGAGGATGAGCCATCTTGTGGTGTGATGTGCATGTATATCTCATGAGCATTGATCTTTCCCAAGATTTGTGTTGGTGTAGCAGTGGAAAGATCACCTTGATGAAGCACGGTCACAATATGCCTATATTTATCAATGGGGATGACACTCAAGATTTTTCTTACAACATCGGATGGTTGCATTTGAGTGAGTCCAAGCCCATTGACTTCCTCTATAAGAACATTCAAATGTGAGTACATCTCATTAGCACATTCTTTAGGAAGCATCTCAAAAGAGTTAACTTTTTCATGACAAGATGATAGCGTTCCTCACGCTCACTCTTTATTCCCTCATGGAGCGCACAAATGTCCGACCATAGTGCATGGGCGTCCTTGTGGTTCCTCACCCGGTTAAACACATATTTGCAAAGGCCTCTAAAGATGGTGTTTTGAGCCTTTGCATTCCATTTCTCATAATTCACCTCATCGCCTTGTAGGTGTGTAGCATCTTGAGGTTTTGGGAAGCCTTGTGAGGCGGCTCTAAGTATTCCAACATTTAGAGCTTCTAAATACGCCTCCATGCAGATTTTCCAATATGGAAAATCATCCCCCTAAAAGATAGAAGGAGGTCCATCCCTGTGAGACATCTTTCTCTAGATGGTTAAGTCAAATTCATGAGCACGAGGCTACGATGCCAATTAAAAGGATCAAAATGCCCAAGAGGGGGGTGAATTGGGCTAATTCTAAATTTCTTTGCAATAATTAAGTCTTATAGTTAGCCTAATTAACCCCTTGTGCCTATAAAGTGTTTCTATTTATCTACCACACAAAAGTTTAGCAACCTATGTTCCAATCCTACTCTAGCATGGCAATTCTATGAATGTAAATGACAAGAATTAAATTGCTCAAAGTAAAGAGAGAAGGAGGAACGCGACGATGTTTTACCGAGGTATCGAAGAGTCGCCACTCCCCACTAGTCCTCGTTGGAGCACCCATGCAAGGGTGTAGCTCCTCCTTGATCCACGCAAGGATCAAGTGCTCTCTATGGGTTGATTCTTTGACATTTCATCGTGGTGAATCACCCACAACCGCTCACAACTTGAGTTGGGTCATCCACAAGCTCTGTCGTATGATCACCAAGCTCTCAATCACCACCAAGTCATCTAGGTGATGACGATCACCAAGAGTAACAAGCATGAACTCTCACTTGACCACGACAAGCCTAATGAGAAGGGTGGATGCACACTTTGCTACTCTTGCTTTCACTAATGAGGGCTCTCTTTAGGATTCTCAAATCTCAATCACCTCACTAGGACCTTGCTCTTCTTGGCACTCTCAAAGGTGTTTCTCAGTTGTTGGAATGAGCAAAAGTACCCCCTCACACGAATGGAGGAAGTATTTATAACCTTGGTTGAAAAATGAACCGTTATGTGCCTCTACAGGGTGACTGGATGCTCCGGTCATGTTGACCGGACACTCCGGTTAGTTCTCCCCAAACTCCAGTGTTTAAGTTGTGACCAGATGTATCCGCTAATGATTTTCCCTCTCTAGAACCTTACTGGAGTCAATCGGACGCTGGGACTCAGCGTCCGGTCGCACCAGACAATTTCTCCTTGATCAAATAAACTGATCAAACTCTGTGCCAGTGTCTGATCACTCCAGAACCAGCATTTGGTCAGCATTTGACCCTCCATTCACTTCTAACTCTCGATCATACGTGAATGAAGTTTGCTTCAATGGATCTAAGGTATTTTTAGGAGCTATCTAGTGCTAGATTTAGTAAGTGTGCACCACACCTAACTCACTAGACTCACCTAGGTCAAGCTACCCATCCATACCCCCCTTAATAGTATGGCCAAAGGAGAAACAAAGTCCTAAACTACTCTAAGTGTCTCCTCAATACCAAACGACACTTAGAACTAGTCCATCCTTAACCTTGTCATCCATCCTTTGAAAACTAAAATGATTTCCATCGTAGGGGCATGACCACCATGATAGCACAATCGATCTCCATTACCATGACCTAACTTAATTGCCTCTGAAAAACACACATTAGTCACAGTAATCATGTATTGTCATTAATCACCAAAACCCAACTAGGGGCCTAGATGCTTTCAACACTAAACCAAGTATTGGAAGATATAATGACCGATGATACATATAGAGATGATGATGAGAAGAAAGAAAAGAAGGAGAAGAAAGATGAGAAGAAGAAGAGTGTGGTGTTCAAGGCCACATCATCAAAGGGCAAGGCAAAGCAAGAATCATCAAGTGAAGATGAAGACTTGAGCTTTGATGAGATGGATGATGGGAAGATGGCTCTCTTTGTCAAAAGATTTGACAAGTTCATGATGAAGAAGGGATACCATGCTAGAAGAAAGAAGTCTTCATCCAAGAACAAGGAAGAGTCAAGAAGGTGCTTCAATTATGGAAGCAAGGATCATCTTATTGCTCAATGCCCATACAATAGTAACAATGATGATGACAACAAGAATAATAAGAAGAAGGACAAGATGATCTTTAAGAAGAAGAACAAGGGTGGTTCATATGTGGTCACTTGGGATAGTGATGCTTCCTCAAGTGATGATGATGTTAGTGATGATGACAAGACCACCAAAAAAAGACACTTGCAAGCATTGCTATCAATGAGAAGCCTTCTCTCTTCAACACTCCATCATGCTTCATGGCTAAGGCCACTAAGGTACAAACTTGTGATGATGGAAGTGATGAGGAACATGATAATGAAAATAAAAGTGATAGTGATGATGATGAACCAACTACTCGACATGCTAGATGATGTTAAAGAACACTTTGACATTAAGAGAAGGGAATGCAAAAGCTTGCGTAAGGAACTAAAAGCCCTTAAGCAAGCCTTTGATGAGCTCAATGCATCTCATGAGAGGCAAGAGGAAGCCCATGAGAAGCTTGGCAAGGCTCACAAGAAGCTTGAAAAAGCTCATTCCTCTTTGCTTGATGAGCAAAATAAGAAGAAACATGTTGAGACATGTAATGTAGGCTTAACTTTGACTTAATTGATGAATCATTCTATAAGCTTATAATTGTTGCTCCTACTAACCCTTCTTGTAGCAGTTCTACTTCCACCTCATCTAGTAGTGATGGTTTCACTTGTGATGCCTCACTAATGTTTGAGAATGAGACTCTTAAGAAGGAGGTCAATGAGTTCACTCACACCTTAGCTAAGGCCTATGGTGGTGAGGACCGCTTGCTTATATGCTTGGGTAGCCAAAGAGCTTCTCTCTACAAAGAGAGATTGTGCTATATCCCCAAGAAAGGCAAGGCGGCCTTTGCTCCTCACAAGACTAGCTCTATAAAGAATAATGGTCGGTTTTACACTAGTTGCAAGCAAGTTGGTCATAAAGAGCATGAATGCAAGAACAAAAGCAAAAATGCTAATGTATCCTCCATTAAACTTGATTCTTTCTATGTGCTTACTAAGGGTACAAATGGTGTGAAGGCTAAGTTTATTGGTAAACCATGGATGGGCACAAAGAAGAAAGCCATTTGGGTACCAAAGAGCTTATGACTAACCTTCAAGGACCCAAGCAAGTTTGGGTACCTAAAAAGAATTGATCTTCTTTTGTAGGTCAATTACAAAGCCAGAGGAAGGCATTGGGTTCTTGATAGTGGGTGCACTCAACACATGACCGGTGATGTAAGAATGTTCAACTCAATCAACACCAATGGCAATGATGGTTATGATAGTATCACATTTGGTGATAATGGCAAAGGCAAGGTCAAAGGAATTGGTAAGATTGCAATACCCAATGACATGAGCATATCCAATATGTTGCTAGTAGAGAGCTTGAACTTCAATTTGCTATCCGTGGCTCAATTGTGTGATCTTGGATTCAAATGCATATTTGGGGTAGATGATGTAGAGATCATAAGTGTAGATAGCTCTAACTTGATCTTCAAAGGCTTTAGATATAAGAATCTATACTTGGTTGATTTCAATGCTAGTGAAGCTAAATTATCTACATGCTTGTTCACTAAGTCTAGCATGGGTTGGCTATGGCATAGAAGGCTTGGTCATGTTGGAATGAAACAATTGAATGGATTGGTTAAGCATGACTTGGTTAGAGGCTTGAAAGATGTTGTGTTTGAAAAGGATAAGCTTTGTAGCTCTTGTCAAGCCAAAAAATAAGTTGGAAACACCCATCCTAAGAAAAGCATGATGAGCACTAGTAAAGCATTTGAGTTATTGCATATGGACTTGTTTGGGCCAACACAATACACTAGCATTAGTGGAAATAAATATGGCTTTGTGATAGTGGATGATTATACTAAATACACTTGGGTATTCTTTCTAGTAGACAAAAGTGATGTGTTTGCAACATTCAAATCATTTGTCAAGGGCATTCACAATGAGTTTGAAACAACTATCAAGAGAGTTAGAAGTAACAATGGTAGTGAGTTCAAGAACACTAGAATTGATGAGTTATATGATGAATTTAGAATTAGACATCAATTCTCGGCCAAGTACACTCCACAATCAAATGGCCTTGTTGAGAGAAATAATAGAACACTCATTGATATGGTAAGGTCAATGCTTAGTGAGTACAATGTGAGTCAATCTTTTTGGGCCAAAGCTATCAACATAGCTTGCTATTGTAGCAACCATCTCTATTGTCACCCATTGAAAGAGAAGACACCATACAATGTGAGCTCTTGAATGGTAGAAAGCCCAATATTGCATATTTTTTGGTCTTTGGTTGCAAATGCTATATCTTGAAGAAAGGCACTAGATTGGGCAAGTTTGACAAGAAATGTGATGAAGCAAGTTTGGGTACCTAAAAAGAATTTATCTTCTTTTGTAGGTCAATTACAAAGCTAGGGGAAGACATTGGGTTCTTGATAGTGGGTGCACTCAACACATGACCGGTGATGCAAGAATGTTCAACTCAATCAACATCAATGGAAATGGTGGTTATGATAGTATTACATTTGGTGACAATGACAAAGGCAAGGTCAAGGGGCTTGGTAAGATTGTAATATCCAATGACATGAGCATTTCCAATGTGTTGCTTGTTGAGAGCTTAAACTTTAATTTGCTATCCAAGGCTCTGTTGTGTGATCTTAGATTCAAATGCATATTTGTGGTAGATGATGTAGAGATCATAAGTATAGATGGCTCTAACTTGATCTTCAAAGGCTTTAGATATGAGAATCTATACTTGGTTGATTTCAATGCTAATGAAGCTCAATTATCTACATCTTTGTTCACTAAGTCTAGCATGGGTAGGTTATGGCATAGAAGGCTTGATCATGTTGGAATGAAACAATTGAATAGATTGGTTAAGCATGACTTGGTTAGAGGCTTGAAAGATGTTGTGTTTGAGAAGGATAAGCTTTGTAGCTCTTGTCAAGCCAGCAAACAAGTTAGAAATACCCATCCTAAGAAAAGCACAATGAGCACTAGTAAAGCATTTGAGTTATTGCACATGGATTTGTTTGGACCAATACAATATTATTGATGTTTCACCACCGATAGCCTGCCATAGGGGTACCCGGGATAGTATGTTCGGGCTTCGGCGTATGTAGAACTCGATGGTAAATGTAAGAGATAGTCGATTTATCCTAGTTCGGACCCTCGATCTTTGATCGAGTAATATCCCTACGTCTAGTCGGCGTTAGCCTTTGTGTTGTATTGATTGTAAAGTGTTGTGATCTCGTCAAAGTCCTGTCTCTAGGAACCCTGCCCTCCTTTATATAGTCAGGAGGTCAGAATCCTAGTTGGTTTACAATGAGAGTTCCTAGTAGGATTACAGAATAATATTACTACTAAGATTACAGGGGAAGAATCCTAGTTAGACTAGATTTTCTCCCTTCCTTGTGGGGTATCCCATGGGTCCCGCACCGACAAGCCCCCAAGCACTTCATGGTTGAGCTTTGAAAGCCTCATCTTGTTCCTTTAGGTCTTGTCGAGCAGGAACAAGCGTCGTTCGAGTGCTTTCTTGAGCGAAACCATGTAGCGCTTCGTGAGATCTTCACGTGGTGTGTACCTTTTTGAAGAAAAAAGTACTCCCATTTGGGTGTAGCCCCCGAGCCTCTTGCTGTTTGGCACAAGGAGCTAGAGGGTCTTCTCTTAAAATTGCTCTGATTCTTTATCAAAGGGCTCTTGAGCATATACTCGGGTTCTTTGTCAAAAAGAGCTCGGATATAGCTATGTCCGGGTTCTTTTTGTCATGTGGCCTTGAAGTGGTCTGTCTTGAAGAAGTCTTCTGAGTGATGTGTGCTTTTTTGAAGGAAAAAGTGCACTCACTGAGTGTAGCCCCCGAGCCTCTAGCTATTTAGAACAAAAAGTTGGAGGGTCTTGAATCTTATGTTGTTTGAAAAACTGCTCTCTTGTGGAAGTCTTCTGAGTGATGTGCGCTTTTTTGAATGAAAAAGTGCACTCTCTGAGTGTAGCCCCCAAGCCTCTTGCTGGGTTCTTTTATCCAAGAAGTCTCGCCAGTCGAGTACTCATCCAGGTACTCTAGTTGTAGCTAGCATCCTGCTAGGTGAGCATATTAATACGCTCTATCCTTTTGTTGTTTGTTTTTATCTTTGGCCGAGTACTTTTGTCCTTTTTAGCTGGTGCTATGGTGGCCTTGGTCGAGAGTGAGGAGGAAGAGGATGACGATGCCACCCTTGTTACTCGTCGGTGAGTTGTTTTCTTGTTTTCCTGTTGTTGAACCCCTCTCTTTGTTTTGACTTTGGTCTTGTTCTCTTATAGTAAGCGGTCATCGGGTTTGAGTTCTTCTAGGGCTCCAATACTGGCCACGCCGCTCCTGTCATAGGGTGGCGGTGATGTTTTTGCCACTATAGTTCCCCCTCTTAGGTCCTCTGTTGGTTTTCTAAAGAAGAGGGTAGCTGAGTGAGTGATTCCTTGTTATGCTTCTTTGCTTTTGTTTTCTTTTTCCTTATTCATATTCTTATCGTTGAGTTTTCTTATCATCTTGCAGACCCTCGCCTTCTCTTATTCCTTAGCCACCCTCTTGTCAGTCCTCTGGTGCGCCCCCGCGTACTGAGTCAAAGGACTCGGAAAGTATGGTCGGTGAGGTGGCTGTGAGGGAGACGGTGCCCCCTGGTGATCATGCTGCTTCGGATCTACTAACTCCGGGGGTGACCGTGGCCATGGGAGTGGATCCATCTGAGGAGGTAGCCGGGGCTTCCCAGGATATGGCCCTGGTTTTGCCTCCTTTGCCTACGCTGGCTTCTCCTTCTGCCTCTCTTGGTACCGGTGCTCCGTGTTTGGATGATGATGTGTTGCATCAATTTGATGCTACTCATCGGTTGTCAAAGCTAACCGCCGCCTAGGGAAACTTGTCGACCTTTGCGACTTCTTTTGGGGAAAAGCTCTAGGTAAGTTTTTCTGAAGTTCTTTCTTTGGATGTTCATCTTTCTTCTGTCCTTATGTCTTATTTTTCTCTCTCTTTTTTTGCTCAGTCTTTTTCTCATGATCATATCGGCTTCTTTTTCTCGTCTGAAACCGAGAAAAAGTTGTCTTCTAAGGTGAGTACCCTAAAGGTAGAGCTTGACCTCTGTTGGGCTGAGTTGGAGACTGAGCGTCAGACGCATCAGAAGGAGGACAAGGCTCTCCGTGCCCGGGTGGTTGAGGCAGAAAAGCAGAGGGATGCAGCTGCCTAGGAGGCCTTGAAAAATGTGGAGACCATGAAGAAAGAATGCACTGGTATTGCAAGTTCTTTTTTGTTTCCTTTTGTATTCAAATTTGCCTTTCTACTGACTTGTTTTTTGTTGCCTGGTCTAGCTCTCCGAGTTGAAAAGCAGAAGCTCTCAGAGGGTATCGAGGAGATGAAGACACTTGTTCATACTAACCACAATAAGGCTAAGGAGGTAATTACTCGAGCTGAAGAAGAACTCGCGCTTGCTAAGTTGATTAGGCGTGGAGCTGACAGGGATCTTGTGCAGGCCCAAAAAACTATTGAAGCCTTGACTGGCAAGTTGGCGATAGCTACTGAGAACTAGTATGCTTTGTGGAAATCCTTTCGGTCAGTAGCCGGTCTTCTCCGGACTTTAGCAGATGATGGTCAATCTTGGGCTTAGTTTATTCCCCAAGTGTCGACCTGTTTCTAGGAGTTCATGAAGAGGTGTGCCCAACTGTGTACCAGAAATGTTCTTGCCTAGGTCTAGGTTCTTTCTCCAAAGTTTCCTTTGTCCAAGGTTGCTGATGAAGCTGAGAGTCAAGAATATCTGGATGCTATTGAGAAGGTGGAGCCTGAGGTTGAAGATTTAGCCATGAGGATTGTTGATAATCTTAACATTGATATTTCTTCTCCTGATGACAATGCTTGATGTAATTGACCTTTGTACTCCAGCTTCTATAATAGAACACTAAACTTCTTTTTGAATGAAGATTGAATGAAGATTCTTTATTTTTTGTTGATGTCTTCTTGATCTGTCGAGTGCTTTTCTGGCTTTTGTTTGTGCCATGTAAACAACTCGGTATATGTAGATCGTTGTTTTGACAAACTTTCTTGATTTGACGAGTGCTTGTCTAGCTTTCGTCTATGACTTGTAAGCAACTTTGCCTGTATTTCTTTGTCTTGTAAATAATCTAGTTTAGGTAGATCATTGTCTTGACAAACTTTCTTGATCTGTCGAGTTCTTTTCTGGCTTTTGTTTGTGCTGTGTAAACAACTCGGTATAGATCATTGTCTTGACAAACTTTGTGTTCTTGTTAGTGCTGAAAAGACTTAGGACCAGCGATCTCAAGTATCTGTAGCTTCTTCTTTTTGGCTTAACTCAGGATGTGGTCATCATTTGATCCTTTCCCTGGTTGCAAAAACATCCTAGGATCGACAATCAGCCCCCGAGCACTTCATGGTTGAGTTCTAGAAGCCTCGTCTTGTTCCTTCAGGTTCTGCCGAGTAGGTACAAGCGTTGTCTGAGTGCTTTCCTAAGCAAAACCGTGTAGCGCTTCTTGGTATCTTCTAAGTGTAGCCCCTGAGCCTCTTGCTATTTGGAACAAGGAGCTGGAGGGTCATGTCTTGAAATTGCTCTGATTTATGCCCAGGCTTAATTTTAGTCGTTTTGCTTTTTGGTTCGGGTGTTAGCTTATTAGCTACCCTCATCGGCGGGCTCAAGCATCTTTTCAGCTCTTTTGCTCTCGGCCGGTATGCTCAGGTGTATTTTTAGCCATTTTGCTTTTTGGTTCAGGTGTTAGCTTATTAGCTACCCTCATCGGCGGGCTCAAACATCTTTTCAGCTCTTTTGCTCTCGACCAGTATGCTCAGGTGTATTTTTAGCCATTTTGCTTTTTGGTTCGGGTGTTAGCTTATTAGCTACCCTCATCGGCAGGCTCAAGCATCTTTTTAGCTCTTTTGCTCTCGGCCGGTATGCTCAGGCGTATTTTCAAACATTTTACTTTTTGGTTCAGGTGTTAGCTTATTAGCTACCCGCATCGGCGGGCTCAAGCATCTTTTCAGCTCTTTTGCTCTCGGCCGATACGCTCGGGCGTATTTTTAGCCATTTTGCTTTTTGGTTCGGGTGTTAGCTTGTTAGCTACCCTCATCGGTGGGCTCAAGCATCTTTTTAGCTCTTTTGCTCTCGGTCGGTATGCTCAGGCGTATTTTTAGCCATTTTACTTTTTGGTTTGGGTGTTAGCTTGTTAGCTACCCTCATCGGCGGGCTCAAGCATCTTTTTAGCTCTTTTGCTCTCGGTCGGTATGCTCATTGGAAATAACTCGGGGAAAGCCATAATAAGACATATGTTGTCAAGAAAGAACCATCTTTATTGATCATGAACATTGATAAGTCATAATAGTACATATGTTGTCGAGGAGCATCATCTTTATTGATCATGAACATTGATCTCTTGTGGCTTGTATATATTCTTCCTTGAGTTGTTTTCATGCGTAGAATCTTCTTAGCTGGCTAATGTGCCATGTATTGTTGACTTCTTTTTTGTCTTCAGTTATCAACTTGTATGTGCCTGGTCCGGTGACTTTTGTGACGATAAAAGGACCTTCCCATAGACTGAGTAGTTTATGGCGTCCATCAGTTTTTTGTATTCTTCTTAGTACTAGGTCTCCGACTTGTAGTGATCAAGGCTGGGTATTCTTGTTGTAGTGGCATCTTAATCCTTAAAGGTATCTTGCTGATTGAAGGGTAGCATTTACTCTGACTTCTTCTGTACTGTCGAGCTCTAATCTTTGGGTGTGTTCTGCTTCTCCTTCGTCATATTGTTCTATCCTTGGTGACGTCTATGATGAGTACAGGCCCGATCTTCCGAGAGGTAGCCGGTAAGTTCGATTTGTGGAGATCTCGACGTTGGCGATCCGGCTTCAAATCAGACACGATTCAAACCCCGCAACCGTTACACCACCGCTCCGTTGGTTATCAACCAAGCACAACTTGATTGACCTCGCCAAGAAGGCTTTTCCTGCAAGCGAATCGAAGAGCACAAGCAAGAAGGTAAAACACGCAATCTGAAATTGCAAATATGAATGACGCGAATATCAATAGAGGGTTCAAGAACTCGGTTCCAAAGGACTAATCGACATAGTGGATGAGATCAAGAACGGGGGCCCTGGATCACTGTAAAAGGATTTGTCACCACAGTTACAATGAACGATTCAGTTTCTCGAGGGAAAACTAAACTCTAAACAAAACCCCATTGTGTAGCAGCGGCGGCGGCTGTGTTTATAGTCTAAGACTCGACCTAGGGTTGGGGACGGCCAGGGGTTGGGCGCCCACAACTTGGGCTTAAGGCCCGACACGATACATGGCCAAGTTGGCCCAAATAGGTGACGCAGCACCTTGCCGTGGTCACACAGAATGATCCACGGACCTTCTGGAGCTGGGACCAGATCCAAAATGACGGCATCGTCGTCCCCTTTCCAACGCATCCAAGAACGGCCCATTTCGATGTCGTATGAGGAAGTTATGATCGAAACAGTGACGACGTGTCTGCTGAATCCGAGGACGACGTGGCAGCTGAGTTGGAAACGAATTGCAACTTGGGGAAGACCATGGCGTCGGTGTGTCCAGCGTGGCAATGTCCTCATCATCCTCCCCTTCTCGAATTGGAGTCATCCTCGACTCCATCTTGGCGATGTCCTCATTATCCCCTCCTTGTAGAATTGGAGTCGTCCTCGACTCCATCCCATCATCAGCGAACTCCTGCAAAAGGTTAGTGACAGCAGGCAATGCACCAGACATACAAGGTTGACAAAACATAGTATAACATGGTGCATCAGGATTATCACATAACTCAGCAGTAGCAGGAGTTGTAGCAAGAAAAGCACCTCCTTTTAATTTAATCCCATTATTTTTAGCAATGTTTGTTGGAGGTTTATTTTTGATCTCCTTAGCATGTTTAATAATATCCGTAGGAGACAAAGGCAGCAATGTAATTTTCTTGTCCTTATGTATGATAGTGTATGTATTAGTTCTACCATGGTGTAAAGCATCATTATCAAATTCCCATGGGCGACCTAACAAAATGGAACAAGCTTGCATAGGGACAACATCAAAATCAGCAGTATCATGATAAGAGCCTGTGAAAAAGCTAATGCGTGCTGATTTAGTTACCTTAGTCTTACCACTATTATTGAACCATTGAAGTTTATATGGATATGAATGTTGTCGTGTGGTCAAGCCAAGCTTGTCAACCAAATCTGAACTCACCAAGTTGTTGCAACTCCCGCTATCAATGATAGTGAGAACACGACAACCCTGCACAATGAGATACATGTGGAACAAATTGTGGCGTTGGATCTTCATCTCTTCTTCATGTCCCACATGTGTACTCAACACACGCTGCACAAGAAGGCTAGGGTAGTCCGCGGCAGCAGCCACAGAGTCAATGGTGATGGCCTCCTTGTCATGATCGCCCTCGATGGGATCTGCATCAATGTTAGCAGCAAGGGCTAAATCATCTTCAACATCACTAGCACTTACATATCCATCCTCGGTAGCAATGAAAGCGCGACGACTGGGGCATTCCTTCATGACATGTCCCATGCCTTTGCATCGGTGGCAAATGATTTTAGAGCTGGACGAGGAGGAGCTAGTAGAAGCACCCGGAGTGCCACCTTTCTTCAGCTGTGGAAACTGCACATTAGACAATTTACTTACCCCGGAAGAAAATGGAGGTGTAGATGGCTGTGGTGCAACAGGAAGCTTGGGCGTCTCCGGCTCGGAACGCTGCTGAAAATCCCTCCCAGTGTTAGACCTGAAAGGCTGGTGTTGTTTGCGTCCCTGTACTTCTCGTTCGGCCTTAATAGCAAGATGATACAATTGGGAAAAATTGCGCCATTCTTTGTAATCAAGTATGTTCTGTATATCATGGTTTAAACCACCAAAAAATCTAGCACTAGCATCATCATCATCTTCATTTATACCACAACGTGCTAAACCAATAAGCAATTCTTGATAGTATGCTTCTACTCCTTTATCACCTTGTTTTAAAGTTTGTAGTTTCAAACGTAAATCACGTTGGTAATAAGGAGGAACAAAACGAGATTTCATACGTTGCTTTAAAACATTCCAAGTTTGAGGCACAGCAGCAGCATTATTGGCATTGCAAAGATCACTCCACCAGAACAAAGCAAAATTAGTAAACTCACTGGTAGCAAGTCTAACTCTATGCTCAGCAGGAACATTATGAGAATCAAATTTTTGTTGAACAGCAAGCTCCCAATCTAAATATGCCTCTGGATCAACATTACCAGCAAAAGGTGGTAGACTAAATTTAATTTTAGCAAAAGGATCATTATTACCATGATTATTACCTGCCATACCGCGACGATTGAAGTTGAGGCGGCGACGGGCACCACCGTCAGCATACGCATCTTCATCACCAGCATCTTCATCATCAGCACGATAAGGTGGAGGGCGTTGCTCAAGCTGTTCAATGCGGGTGACCAGATTGTTCACGTTGCGCGTCAGCTCGGTCATAAGATTGCGTTGTTCAGTCATGAACGTTGCAAGCTCGCCCTTGGACACGCACTCATTGAAGTCCATTGGAGTTCCTGCCATGGTTAGAAGATAGAAAAAGACAACACCAAAGTATTATCCCTATCGACTAAAAGGAAACAAGTGGTGGTGGTGAAAGTGGAATGCAAAATCACAAGCGGCTTACCACCGTCTTGCCTGTATTCTTACCAACGCCAAACAGGAGCAAAACCAAAGTGGCAAAGCAATCTGTTGTTGAGCGTGGGTAACAGTTGCAAGATGAACCTGTGCTGACAGAAGAATATGTGGAGCTATGGGTAGGCACACAATATGACAGCAAGGATTAGCAATTAACGAGTGCAGAGTAGCGATTGTTCAATCTGGATCCAAAGTACAAATCACAGTTGCTGGCTAAGACGTGTCGAGACGTAGCGCAACAAGGTGAAAACAAAGAACGATCGAAAGAACTCACAGAACAAGCAAATAGCCCGGATTTCTCCTTTTTCCTGAATTTTTCCCGGATTTTCCCAAAAGGCACTAGTAGGAAACAAACTTTTTTTTTTACTATTTTTTTATACTTTTCTCTGAACAAGGATCACAAAAGATGCAACCACAAAAATTGGCACCTACAACTGAGGTGGGATGTGGTCTACAGAAATTCAGCACGTTCTCTGAAAAGCGTGCAAAAACTTTGACAATTTTTTTTCTATATTTTCCTGAATTTTTTTGGCAATTCTGATGAAACCAAACAGGGCGAAGCCGAGTTTGGGTCGGGTCCAAATGGTGTCAAGAAGCTGCACAAAAAATTTCAGATTTTTCTGATAAACGAGCGAAAAGTTATGCCTGTTTTACCGAAGGTATCTCAAGGTATGTTTTCCGGGAGGCACAACACGGCGGCGGCAGTTAGGGCAAAGCGTCCCTAAACTCTAACACCGATCACAGCAGTAGGTATTCGCCTGATGATGTAAGGAGGGCTACGATGCAGGCAAAATAAGAGCGGCTGGCAACCTATCTAGGGTTTGCGCGGCGGCGAGAAGGTACACAAGGCGGCTAGCGGGGCAAGTCGAGTAATGTGGTGGCTTCGACTTGTTGTTTGGGAACGGTGGATGGGATAGCGGCGGAAAACAAAATCACAGCAACGGGCGATTGAACTACGACCACGAACACAATCCTAAACCAGCAACAAGACTCGACCACGGACACAAACTCAACAACACGAATCTGAAACGAAATTGCAAAGGCACAAAGGGCGATAGGACAGCGGAAATTGAAATATTTTTGGGCTTTTTGTGGACTCTAGGTAATGAACAAATATGAATCTAAGGCAAGCGAGATTATACCTCACGGTAAACCTGAAATATCTGATACCAATTGATGAGTACAGGCCCGATCTTCCGAGAGGTAGCCGGTAAGTTCGATTTGTGGAGATCTCGACATTGGCGATCCGGCTTCAAATCAGACACGATTCGAACCCCGCGACCGTTACACCACCGCTCCGTTGGTTATCAACCAAGCACAACTTGATTGACCTCGCCAAGAAGGCTTTTCCTGCAAGCGAATCGAAGAGCACAAGCAAGAAGGTAAAACACGCAATCTGAAATTGCAAATATGAATGACGCGAATATCAATAGAGGGTTCAAGAACTCGGTTCCAAAGGACTAATCGACACAGTGGATGAGATCAAGAACGGGGGCCCTGGATCACTGTAAAAGGATTTGTCACCACAGTTACAATGAACGATTCAGTTTCTCGAGGGAAAACTAAACTCTAAACAAAACCCCATTGTGTAGCAGCGGTGGCGGCTGTGTTTATAGTCTAAGACTCGACCTAGGGTTGGGGACGGCCAGGGGTTGGGCGCCCACAACTTGGGCTTAAGGCCCGACACAATACATGGCCAAGTTGGCCCAAATAGGTGACGCAGCACCTTGCCGTGGTCACACAGAATGATCCACGGACCTTCTGGAGCTGGGACCAGATCCAAAACGACGGCGTCGTCGTCCCCTTTCCAACGCATCCAAGAATGGCCCGTTTCGATGTCGTATGAGGAAGTTATGATCGAAACAGTGACGACGTGTCTGCTGAATCCGAGGACGACGTGGCAGCTGAGTTGGAAACGAATTGCAACTTGGGGAAGACCATGGCGTCGGTGTGTCCAGCGTGGCAATGTCCTCATCAGTCTAGATCAAGTCGATGGGTAGTACGGCTTCTGATCTATAAATTAGGAAGAAAGGTGAGTATCCGGTGGCTCTGCTTATTTGAGTCCGTAGCCCCCATACGACCTTGGGTAATTCTTCAATCCATTTTGATCCATAGTCCACTAGTTCTTCATATAATCTTGGTTTTAATCTAGCTAGTATGAGTCCATTAGCCCTTTCTACCTATCCGTTGGCCTCTAGATGTGCGACTGATGCGTAATCTATGCTAAAGCCACAGTCCTGTGCCCAACTTTGGAATTCTGTGGTTGCGAAGGGAGAACCCAAATCTATGATGATTCGATTGGGCATGCCTAAGCGGTGCATAATGTCTTGGATGAACTCGACTGCTTTGGCTACGCTGTATTTTGCGAGTGGTTTGTATTCAATCCACTTGGTGAACTTGTCAATTACTATGAAGATGTACTCGAAACCGCCTTTTGCTTTCTTGAGAGGTCCTACTTGATCTAGCCCCTAGCAGGAGAAAGGCCAAGCAGGTGGGATGCAGATGAGATTGTGAGCTGGCACATGAGCTTGTCTTGCGAACATTTGGCAACCTTTGCATCTTTTGACAAGTTCTTCTGTGTCTTTCAAAGCGGTTGGCTAGTAGAATCCGGTGCGGAATGCTTTGTCGACTAGTGTTCTTGAAGCGGCATGATTTCCACAGCAACCTGAGTGTATTTCGTCTAGGATCTCTTTGCCCTCTTCAAATGAGACACATTTTAGGAGTACTCCTGATGATGCGGCTCTTCTGTAGAGCTTGTCTCCCACTAGGATGTAGTTCTTGCTTCTACGAACAACTTGGGTAGCTTCCTCTTTTTCCACTGCCAACTTATTCTCTTTGATGTAATCAATAAAAACATGGGTCCATGAAGTGGTGATTACCAAAATCTAGGTGCCTTTAGCTGAGATTTCAGGGGTTATCTCACCGGATTATTTGATAGAGGGAGCTAATAACTCCTCTATGAATACACCGGGTGGGACCTTCGCCCTATCTGATCCAAGCTTGGTGAGGATGTCTGCCGCAATATTAAAATCGTGCAGGACATGTAGAATTTCTAATCCTTGAAAATGTTTTTTGAGCTTTCATATTTCAGCACAGTAAGCGCCCATGTTTTCTTTGGTGCAGTCCTAATCTTTGTTGACTTGATTGATGACTACTACTGAATCACCGTATATGAGTAAACGCTTGATTCCGAGGGTAATTGCCACTCGTAGCCCGTGGATGAGGGCTTCGTATTCTGCTTCATTGTTTGTAGCTTGCCATAATATCTAAAGGACATACTTGAGTTATTTTCTGTCTAGAGAAATGAGGAGAACGCCTGCACTAGCTTCGCCTAGCTTGAGTGATCCATCAAAGTACATCTTCCAATGATCAAGGATGGTATTTGACATAGGTTGTTGAATTTATATCCACTCGGTAATAAAATCGGCCAGGGCTTGAGATTTAATTGCCTTCTATGGGGTGAAATCGATATTGAGAGCACCAAGTTCAATTGCCCACTTAGATATGCGCCCTGTTGTGTCTCTGTTGTGTAGGATGTCTTCGAGTGGGAAATCTATCACCACGGTAATCTTGTGGCTTTCAAAATAGTGGCGAAGCTTGCGTGAAGTGATCAGGAGGGCGTAGAGTAGTTTTTGCACATGCGGGTACTGAATTTTTGATTCTGACAGTACTTCACTGATGTAGTATATGGGGCATTGTACTTTATATACACACCCATCTTCTTCTCTTTCTATGACAATCGCTGTGCTGATCACAGTAGAAGTTGCCGCAATGTACAGCATCATGTCTTCGTATTTCTTTAGAGGTGTGAGAATGGGCGAGGAGGTGAGGTATGCCTTGAGCTTCTTGAAAGCTTCATTGGCTTCTTCTGTCCACTTGAACTTGTCTGTCTTCTTTAGCAATTTAAAGAAAGGTAACCCTTTTTCGCTGAGTCTTAATATGAAACGATTGAGGGCCGCCATGTAGCCTGTTAGTTTCTGCACATCTTTGACACTTCTAGGAGGGCCCATCTCTGTTATGGTTTGAATTTGCTTGGCGCTTGCTTCAATTCTGTGATGACTGACCAAGAATCTGAGTAGTTGTCCCAAAGGAACTCCGAATACACACTTGTTTGGGTCTTCAATTAGTGTATCCGGGTTTTTTGTCTTTATTACTACGTCATCCACATATGCTTCTATGTTTTTGCTGATCTGATCACCAAGGCACGTTTGGATAGCTCTTTGGTAAGTGGCACCAGCATTCTTGAGTCCAAATGACATGGTTTTGTAGCAGTAGGCACCGAATGGAGTGATGAAAGATGTCTTGCTCTAGTCTTGTTCCTTTAATGCGATCTGGTGATATCCTGAATAGCAATCAAGGAAGGATAATAGGACAGATCCTGCTATTGAATCAACTATCTGATCAATGCGTGGTAGCCCAAACAGATCTTTCGGGCAGTGTTTGTTGAGATCTGTGTAGTTGACACACATGCCCCACTTGTCCGTATTCTTTTTCTGTACTAGAACTGGGTTTGCTAACCAATCTGGATGGAGGATTTCTCTGATGAATCCGACTGCCATTAGCTTTATGATTTCTTTTTTAATTGTTGCCTTCTTATCGGGTGAGAATCATCGTAGTCGTTGCTTCATAGGCTTAGAGCCTTCATTGATATCAATTCTGTGCTCAGCCAACTCTCTTAGGACACCTGGCATGTCAGCCGGCTTCCAAGCAAAGATATCTTTGTTGTCCCAAAGAAAGTGGTGAGCGCAAGTTCCTATTTTGCCGAGAGGTGGGCACTGATGGTTGCCATTTTGGAGGGATCACCGGTGCCCAGGTCGATTTGCTTGATGTTGGCTTCTTTTGGTGGTGCTAGGATGCTGGGTTTTTTAGACGGTATCTCTAGCTCTTCTGGGCTCATTTCTGCTGCAACAGTGGCTATTTCTTTTCTTCCATCGGTGGCTTATGATTTTGCTGTAATTTGGATTGCCTGAACATCGCAGTCAAAAGCACGCTTCAAATCACTCTGAAGAGAAAGGACACCGTTAGGCCCTGGCATCTTAAGCAATAGGTACAGATAATGCGGTATCACCATGAATTTTGCTAGTGCTGGGTGTCCGAGGATTGCGTGATATGATGAACCGAAGTCTACAACTTCAAACTTAATGAACTTTGTACGGTAGTTCGAGGGAGTCCCAAAAGTAACTGGTAGAGTGATTTGTCCAAGTGGCATTGCTGCCTTGTCGGGTACTATGCCATAAAAAGGCATGCTTGTTGGTGTAATCATCCTGGCGAGTTGTAGTCCCATCTTCCTTAGAGTTTCTGAAAAAATGATGTTGAGTCTGGCTCCCCTGTCGATTAGTACTTTTGTGACAGTCATACCGGCAATAGTTGGATCTAGAACTAGTGGGTAATGGCCTGCGTTTCCTACGCTAGTCCATTGGTCTTCTCTTGAAAATTGGATTGGATACTGTGACCAATTGAGATATCTTGGTGTAGCTGGTTCTACTGCCATGATGGTTCGTAACGCTAGCTTTTCTTGATGTTTGCTTCTAGAATCTGGAACCCTGGCAAAGATTACTGCTACTGTCCCCCTAGATTTTTGGAATCCCTTGTCTTCGTGGTTGTCTTCTTCTTTTTTCTGATTGTCTTCTTTGGTATTCTACTTACTATCTTTTCTTGTGTATCGATCATTGAAGGTGTAGCAATCTCTGATGGTGTGATTTCCTTTGGGGTGCAAGATGCAACACATGTTTTCAATGTCGTCATACCTTCTGGGCTTGGAAAACTTCCTTGATTTGTCAGTCACTGCTACGGTGTTGTCTGGTCCACATTTTCTTATCTGATGCCTGTTGTTTCAATGATTTTGCTTGTCCAGGTTGTCTCGGTTGTTTCTATCCGAGAACCTTTCTCGTGTCTTTTCCTCTGTAGTAATCATCGTTTCCACTGTTCATCTGAATTCTTCATTGTTTCTTAGGTTTTCTTTATAGAAGTCTTGAAATTACCACCTAGCCATGATTCTGTGAGAGAAAGCTTCGATTACTTCTCGTTGGTAGGGATGGCAACGGGTGAGAAACCCGGTGGGGGGCAGAAGAACACACCCGCCCCCACCAGGGTTCAAACGCCCTGTCACCCGTACCCGTCACCTGTGACGGGTCTCAAATTTACCTAGACCCATCACCCGTGTAGATAACGGGTACCCATCGGGTGACCCATCCCCATTTAACAATAACACAAGATCACAATTCACAAAGCTAACATCATCAAAAATTCAGAATGATCATGCAAGTATGCGGCGCAGGAAGTGGATGCGAACAGACGCGGAGACGCCTGGGTTGCGGCGCTGCTGAATGAGGAGGATTAATTAGAACGCTAGGGTTTTCTTTTCTATATACTGTTTAATGACAGGATGTACCTATGTGTCATACTCAAACGGGGGACCCATCGGGTAACGGGTTTGGGGTATACAAGAACGCACCCATACCCACTTCACCCGATGGGTGAGGTAATCACCCAGTAACGTACCCGTGGGGGGAAAAATCCCCCAAACCCGTACCCTAATAGGGTTTTTACCTGTGGGTAAACGGGTCGCGGGTACCCGTTGCCATCCCTACTCGTTGGGTAATGTCATGTACTTGAGCTCGTAGTTCACCAAATCATCGATAGTAATTTCTAAGACTTTCACCTCCTTTCTGCTTGAGTCCTTTTAACTCTGTGTGGGTGATTGGGTGTGTAATGATACCCGTGAAATTTTCACAGAAAGCTCTTTGCAATTCCTCCCAATTTCTGATTGATCCTAGATTCAATTTGTCAAACCATTGAAGGGGCATGGTTTCTAAGGCCATGGGAAAGAACAAGGTCTTGATGGCATCGTCTCCTCCGGCCAATTCAATCGATTGCGAGTAAATCCTAAGCCACTGCCTTGGTTCAGTCTTACCATCATACTTGGAGTGGTTGGACGGCTTGAACTTGTGAGGCAGTCGTATTGAAGCAAGTCTGTTTACAAAACAGGGGAATCTATCGTGCATTCTAGCTTCTGTGTATTTTGATTTAGCACCCCCTTCTTGCCAACTGTTGTCTTGGTGAGAGTAGTTTTGCGTGGCTATCCGAGTAGGTGCTTTGCTTCTGACCTTTCTTGGTTGTTCGACTCGGTCGTTTTGACTATGGTTTCTTCTACTTTCTCTATTGTGACTTTCACTTGGTCCAAGTCTCTCGAAAGTGGACTTCCTTTGATTTTGATCTTCCTGCTCATGAGATGTTGACCTGGTAGGTAGTCTTGAGTGGGCCCTTCCGTCGTGTGTCCTTAGGACTGTTGATCGGAGAAAGTCCTGGAGCTGTTCTTATTTTTCACTGGGATGTGAAGTCGCCCTGAGTTCTTCTAGTGCTTCTCAGATCTTATCATAGGGTGTATTCGCTGCTCGTCCTTCTTCGACCTCTTGCTCTAATTTTCTTCAATTGTACTCGGCTAGATCTGACTCATATCTAATCTAAGATTCCTTGCGCTGCTTAGCACAGCGTTGACGTCCTTGTTTCAATTTGTTCTTTCTCTCTCTAGCTTGCCTCTGACTCTTGGTCTCACCATCGTGCCCCTGGGTAAATGGTGATATGTTGGACTCAGATTCATCTAATGACCTAATGTCGAGCGCTTCTGGGGGGACCAATGGTGATCGAGGACGGCGAACCATGAATACTTCTCGTGCGTGAATTGCTCCACTATCGGCATCGGTTTCCACACTGTCGGAGTAGTTGATAACTTTAGTAGAGGCTTCAAGGTCGCAGATTGAGTCTCCTTCTTAGTAGGGTAGAATTGTTGTTATCGCATTGTCGACTAGTTGGGTGCCGCTATCCTCAGGAACGGAACCTGGCCAGTGGACGATGTAGTCTTGAGATGTTATAGTTAACACAAGACCTTCCTGGGCTCCTTTCAGTGGCATTCTAAGCACCGGATCGATGGATCCTTCAGGCCATGTCTGATAAGATTTTGCCATGTTGTGGAGTCTAAACAGAAGAGGACCTGATTTCTTGAAAAGACTTTGAGTGCACCTCGAGTTGTAGTCTTGATAGACCAAGGCTGCGTTCTTAAGCCCCATCAGAAAAGAACTCAGTTTCTCAAAAGAACTCGGGTAAGACTCCATTTTGTATGTGGAACCTGAGTTTGAGTCAGATGCGCAAAGTCATGAGATCTGGATCGAATCGGATATCGTGAGTTACGCAAATCTTCTAGTGAGTTGACCTGTCGTAGTCGTCGAAATAGGATGGTCTTCATGGTGATTCGAATCTTCGAGGAGATGGCTTTGGAGCTTGCCATTGTCGTCTGCCTCGTAGATCCATGAGCCAAAGATGAAGGTTGATCCCATCGAGAATATTATGTTGTCGAGGTCCATCGAGCTCTCGGATGCAAAGTCATCGAAAACCCCTACCTGGCGTGCTAGCTATCGATGTTTCACCACCGATAGCCTACCACGGGGGTACCCGGGGCAGTATGTTTGGGCTTCGGCGTATGCAGAACTCGATGGTAAACGCAAAAGACAGTCGATTTATCTTGGTTTGGACCCTCGATCTTTGATCGAGTAATAGCCCTATGTCCAGTCGGTGTTAGCTTTTGTGTTGGATTGATTGTAAAGTGTTGTGATCTCATCAAAGTCATGTCTCTAGGAACCCTGCCCTCCTTTATATAGTCAGGAGGTTAGAATCCTAGTCGGTTTACAATGAGAGTTCCTAGTAGGATTACAGAATAATACTACTACTAAGATTACAGAGGAAGAATCCTAGTTAGACTAGATCTTCTCCCTTCCTTGCGGGGTATCCCATGGTCCCGCACCAACAAATACACTAGCATTGGTAGAAATAAATGTGGCTTTGTGATAGTAGATGATTATACTAGATATACTTGGGTATTCTTTCTAGTGGACAAAAGTGATGTGTTTGCAACATTCAATTCATTTATCAAGGGCATTCACAATGAGTTTGAAACAGCCATCAAGAGAGTTAGAAGTGACAATGGCAGTGAGTTCAAGAACACTAGAATTGATGAGTTATGTGATGAATTTAGAATTAGACATCAATTCTCGACCAAGTACACTCCATAATCAAATGGCCTTGTTGAGAGGAAGAATAGAACACTCATTGATATGGCAAGGTCTATGCTTAGTGAGTACAATATGAGTCAATCTTTTTGGGCCAAAGCTATCAACATGGCTTGCTATTGTAGCAACCGGCTCTATTGTCACCCATTGAAAGAGAAGACACCATATGAGCTTTTTAATGGTAGAAAGCCCAACATTGCATATTTTTGGGTCTTTAGTTGCAAATGTTATATCTTAAAGAATTGTACTAGATTGGGCAAATTTGACAAGAAATGTGAAGAAGGATTCCTAATTGGATACTCAACTACTAGCAAAGCATATAGAGTTTGGAATTTGGAGAGTGGTACTCTTGAGGAAGTTCGTGATGTTGAATTTGATGAAACCAAAGGTTCCCAAGATGAAAATGAGAACTTAGAAGATGTTAGAGGCATTCAACTTTCAAATGCCATGAAGAACATGGATGTTGGTGAATTGAGGCCCAGGCAAGTGAACGATGATGAAGATGATCAAGTGCAAGTGCAAGTACTCTCTAACATAAATTTGCAAGATGATACAAATCAAGCTAGTACAAATGGCTCTCATGGTAATGAACAAGATCAAGTGGCTAGTGCATCATCTCAACCCAATGATTAAGTAAGTACAAGTAATCAAGTTTCAATACTCCAACCAACTAATATTGCAAGGGATCATCCATTGGACACTATCATTGATGATATTTCAAGAGGTGTACAAACAAGATTAAGATTGACTTCATTTTGTGAGTATTTCTCATTTGTGTCATCCATTGAACTCAAAGAATATAGATGAAGTATTGAAGGATGTTGATTGGGTGAATGCTATGCATGAAGAATTGAATAACTTCACAAAAAATCAAGTATAGGAATTAATAGAGAGACCAAAGGGGCACAATGTGATTGGAACCAAATGGGCCTTTAGAAACAAGGAAGATTAAGATGTGATAGTAGTAAGGAATAAAGCAAGATTGCTAGCAAAAGGCTATACACAAATTGAATGTCTTGACTTTGGAGAAACATATGCCCTAGTTGCTAGATTGGAAGCAATTAGAATCTTATTAGCCTATGCTTGCACCCACAACATTAAGCTCTATCAAATGGATGTCAAAAGTGTATTTCTCAATGGCTACATCAATGAAGAAGTATATGTTGAGCAACCTCCCGGTTTTGAAGATGACAAGAAGCCCGACCATGTGTATAAGTTGAAGAAGGCATTGTATGGCTTGAAGCAAGCACCTAGCACATGGTATGAGAGATTGAAGGATTTCCTACTCTCTAAGGGATTCATGATGGGCAAGGTTGACACCACTCTTTTCACCAAGAAGATTGGTAAAGACTTATTTGTGTTGCAAATCTATATTGATGACATCATATTTAGATCAACTAATCAAGATTTTTGTGATGAGTTTGGAAAGATAATGGCTAATGAGTTTGAAATGTCCATGATTGGAGAGTTAAGTTACTTCCTTGGTCTTCAAATCAAGCAATTGAAGAATGATATATTTGTGAGTCAAGGCAAGTACATCAAAGATATGCTCAAGAAGTTTGGCATGAGTGATAGCAAAGCCATTAGCACACCAATGGGGACAAATGGCAACTTGGACAGTGATGCAAGTGACAATATGGTAGATCAAAAATTGTATCGGTCTATGATTGAAAGCCTACTCTATGTGACCGCATCAAGGCCAGATGTCATGTTTAGTGTATGTATGTGTGCAAGATTTCAAGCCTTACCAAGAGAAAGTCATTTGAAGACTACAAAGAGAATATTGAGGTACTTAAAGCATACACAAAATATTGGTTTGTGGTATCTCAAAGGAGCAAAGTTTGAGCTAGTTGGTTACTCTGACTCGGATTCTATGGGATGCAAGGTTGAAAGGAAGAGCACCTCAGGCACATGTCAATTGTTGGGAAGACCACTTGTTTCATGGTCATCAAAGAAGCAAAATAGTGTTGCATTATCAACCACCGAAGCTGAATACATATCCGCCGGTAGTTGTTGTGCACAAATATTTTGGATGAAGGCCACCTTGAATGACTTTGGAATCAAGTTCAAGAAACTATCATTGTTATGTGACAATGAGAGTGCAATCAAGTTAACCAACAACCCAGTTTAACATGCAAGAACAAAGCACATTGATGTCCGCGATCATTTCATAAGAGATCACCAAAAAAAAGGGAACACTTGCATTGAGAGTGTAGGCACCAAAGATCAACTTGCTAATATATTCACCAAACCATTAGATGATAAAAGATTTTGCAAGCTAAGGAATGAGTTGAACATATTGGATTTCTCAAATATGTGTTGATGACCCCCCCCCCCCCACTTATATGGCATGCCTCTCCTTCGAGCAATCCAAGGTAAAAGTTGATTGGCATGGCATACATCATTGCTAAGGACATGTTTAGTGCATCTAGTCATCTTTCATATTTAATAGGCTCATTCATAAAAATCAAATGATTTTGATGTTTGTATGGTACCACTATTACTTCTTTGCTTAAGTTGGTCTAGTGGTAGCATATGACATGTTTGTGGGCTTGTAAACCTAGTGTTTGATCTAGAAAATGTGACATAAGTATTTAACTCAACATGGTACAAGATAACCCTTATTTGGAGGTGTGAAGAAGCTTATCCTTGGATCAAACCGAGTTAAATATCTTTGCCAAATATTCTAGATTGAATCAAATTTAGGAAAATGGTCTTCGCCCCATTGATTGACATTGATAATCTCAACCTATCTACATTTTAAACATTTGTGGTCATTGATGACAATGGGGAGAAATAGTCTACAAAGATAGTGAAAAGATAACAAAGGGGGAGAGAAACAAAGATGTAAGTGATAGGGGGAGAGATATGACAAAGGAAGGGGATCAATTAAAAATTTAAGCACACAAGTAGGGGGAGTAAGCTCATGAACTTGTATGGTGCATTTGAATGTGTATTTCATATATTTGCTTGCATAGCACAAGTTTTAAATTTCAATATCCATGCTTGTGTGATGTATGCTAATTGTAGGTTTGATTGATGAAATAAAAAACTAGCATGCATAGGTTAAGAAACTAAACTTATGTTCATTTTATGGAAACTAGACCCTTACTTCTAATGTTGATCTCATGGGGTATTCTAGTTTTTGTGCATGTCTAGTTACTAATGGTGCTAAGGATGGTATATTGGTGCACTCCAATTGGTATCACGCTTCAAAGGTCCATATTTTATACCTTAGCATCATTGGGTAGACATTGTCTCCTATATTTCCTATCTAAGCATATGTGCAAGCCACAATCCAAACTCTTAGAACATATATAGGGGGAGCAATTGCTACTATATGGGGTTCATGAAACTTGTCCATATCCTTTTACATAGGGTAAATATGCTTGGACAAGCAACATGGATTCAATTAAATTTCAATTCATATCTTTGTGTAAGGGTAGTCATCAATTACTAAAAAGAGGGAGATTGAAAGCTCTAGTTTGGTTTGGTGAATTGATGAAACCCTAAGTGCTAACCTAGTATATCTAAGTGATCATGAGATAGATAGCATTATTCCAAGTGGTAAAGCAACGGTGAAGATCATGATGATGGTGATGCCATGGTGATGATCAAGTGCTTGGACTTGGAAAAGAAGAAAAAAAAACAAAAAGCTCAAGGCAAAGGTGAAATTGATAGGAGCTTTTCGGTTTAGTGATCGAGACACTTAGAGAGTGTGATCACATTTAGGATCGATAGCCGTACTATTAAGAGAGGTGAAACTCGTATCAAAATGCGGTTATCAAAGTGCCACTAGATGCTCTAACTCATTGCATATGCATTTAGGATCTAGTGGACTACTAACATCCTTGAAAACATTTATGAAAATATGCTAACATATGTACACAAGGTGATACACTTGGTGGTTAGCACATTTGAGCAAGGGTGGAGAAGTTGGTGAAGTGAAGTAGGTTATAGTCACTGAAAAACAGTGACCGGACGCCGGTCACGTGATGACCAGACTCAGGACAGCAGCGTCCGGTCAATTATAAACTTGTTGGCGCGCTCGGCCTCTGTCTAGTGCTTGACCAAACGCTAAGAAGAAAGAGGGATAGGACGCGCAGGGACTATGTCCGGTCAGGCTGTGATGAACGTTGACACAAGCCACAGAGCAAGGCAGAAGTGACTGGACTCACCGGCTCATCCGATCATGCGTGACCTGACGCGTCCGGTCGAGAAAAATCGGCTCTAATGCTTACTGAAAGTGACCGGACTCTAGGCGGGGTGCGTTCAGTCATCTCTAGAGTGTATCCGGTCATCACTTAAACCGCGAGGGCACTGTGAATTAACCATTGAGATCGCACGGTGGAAAATCAAAGGAGGGGACACGTGGTAGACATCCACGGACCGGACGCTGGGGTCCTACATCTGGTCAATCCGACCGGCGTGTCCGGTCACCCCGATTTTTTAGGGAACAGATGAAACAATGGCTCTATTCATAGGTGCTCTCTATTTAAGCCCCATGGCCAGCTCAAGCTCACTCTCTTGGCCATTTGCATTGACATAGCAACCTTGTGAGCTTAGCCAAAGCCCTTTCACTCATCTTCATCATTGATTCATCATCTTTGTGAGATTGGGAAAGAATCCAAGTGCATTGCTTGAGTGTTTGCATCTAGAGGCACTTGGTGTCTGTGTTTCGCTGTGGGATTCGCTTGTTACTCTTAGTGGTTGCCGCTACCTAGATGGCTTGGAGCAGCGAGGATCGTCGAGCGGAGGTTGGTGATTGTCTCCGGCTCCAGTCGTGGTGATTGTGAGGGGTTCTTGACTTTTTCCCGATGGAGAGCCAAAAGGTACTCTAATGGATTGCTCGTGGCTTGTGTGATCCTCATCTTGTGTTGGTTGTGCGGCACCGTATTGAGGGTTTGACGTGTGATGCTAATTAGCGCGTGAACCTCCAAGTGAGTGAATCGCCATAATGAGGACTAGCTTGCCGGCAAGCAAGTGAACCTCGATAAAAAATTATTGTGTCATCATTTGATTCCAAGGTGATTGGTCTTTACTAGTATTTATTCTTGTGATTGATTGGTTCATTCCTCGACTCGGCGGTATAATCATCTTGCTCTCTCTCTTTATATTACCGCAAACTAGTTATCAAACTCTTTAGTGTAGCTAGTCGTGAGAGCTTATTAATTTGGTTAGTGTAGCTCTTTAGTTAGCCTTTAAGAGCACACTTAGTGTAGTGACATAGCTATTGTATGGATAGAGACTATAGAAACTAGAATTGTGATAGGTGGCTTGTATTTTTAGTAGGCTAGCACAACACTCGCTTCGCCTTATATTTGTCTAACTGGTTTGCTAAGTGTTGTTGTAGAAATTTTTAATAGGCTATTCATCCCCCTCTAGCCATTAGGACCTTTCAGTGGGGCGTGTGTTTCGGGGTACCCAGCTGAGCACATTGATTCGTGAATCGCCGGGTAATCCGGTACGGCTTGTCTACAATTTGGCACCGTAGTAAGAATTAGCATATGAAAGATGGTAAAACTGGTTCTGATTGCTTACCACCTGCTTGAAAGTAGCACATGGGCTTACATAGAATGGTTAGTTAATGAACTAATAATTACTGCTAATGAAATTGAATATAAGGACACACGCTTAGTAATGCTTCCTATAGATACAATAACCCACAAGCCAGATAGCCTTGCATATCCTTGAAGTCTTTTCTTTTCTCCTGACGGGTAAGTCTTATGGAGTACAATTGAGTACTCAGGGTTTGTTCTATCCTGTTGCAGGTGACAAGAACATGTGGAACTGACACTTGTGTGTGGAAACCTCCTGGTGGGCTCAGCGAAGATTTTTTTAATGTTGCGGACATATAGTTTATTTGAAACTTCCACCCAAAATATTTTACAATGAAAAACATCATGTTATTATTTAACTTGTCGTTAAATGATTTTATTTCCACTGAAACTCTGATAGCATGGTTATATTTCGCTGTTATAAACAATAAATATTATACTCTGATGTTGCATGGAAAGTGATGTAAGAAATGACTTAAGAATGTTGTAAGCTTTATTATCTCATTTGTGATCCTGATGGAAAAATATGGATTTTTGGGTTCTCTCTTAAGGTGTGCTCGACGGAATTGCGTAATTTAGTGCCCTCCCTTGAGTACTTAGTGTCAAATGAAAAATAAGTACTTCTGAGATGCATTAGATTAAACGGTTCTGTCACACTATCCTAAGGAGATACTGTAGCAAATGAATCATAGACAAGACGATCCTGTAATATGGAATTAGCTTCGAATAGCTTGCCCACATACACCCGTGTATAACTAGTGCCGAAGGTAAAGATTGACCGGGCATTCCTATCAATCGACATCCAAGTATTCAGCTCTGACCGTTCCCAATGAACCTAGTATTTTCTGCTACCAATTCATATGGCAAATATAGGTCAATCCAGATTTGTCCTATTATTCAATTTTATCTTAATTTAACCATTAATATCGTGCAGTGCAGCGCGCACTGGTCAGGGAGTCCTGGAATTTTGGTCAGTCGTCATGGTCGTATTCTACGCCGGGTTCGTGCTTCTCCTGATTTGCTTCGTCTTTGTTTGCCACTTTGCATAATTCCCTGGCACTGCTAATCTGGTGGGTGGTGACACCCGCAACTTTTGCCTTTTTTTTGTTATAAAAAATCTTGTCCAGCAGCCCCACTTTGTTTTATTTCTATGGTTGTCAGTTAGATAGTGTGGTATCAGGCTATTAGCTACAGGGAACCGGCACCAGTCTGGTTCTCAGTCTTCAACTAAATTGTGGGAATCCTTTTTCTTTTTTAGTAAAGAATAGCCCTAAAATGTGGGTAGAATATCATATTGATGTAAAAGAACAGCAAATATTACTGAAATGAAATAATTGGCAAATTTGCTTTTGTTGCTACTACTGGGTTATGTTCTTTTACAGACGCGGGCACTAGATTATGCCCCCTCCGACTTGTCAAAAAAGTAATTGTGCTCTCTTAAAGAAAAGGGAAATGAAAAGAGAAGTTCGTCCTATTCGCTGGTTGGTTTCTGGGCTAATAAGCACAACTAGTGTTGGTTTGTTGTAAGAGAAAAATATTGTTGGCTGACTAATAAGCCCTGGCTGAAACCCACATGTGAACAAGCTGGTTAGTGCTGGACTGTACATTGCAACTGGAGTTCTTGATGTAAAATTCTTGTCAGGCCCAGCATGAATCCTAGGCAGTAAAACAAGAGTTGTGGGACTAGTCAAATATTTCATCATAAATTTTTTTGACTGGCTTACCAATTCTTGCTGAGTAGTGAGTACTGTGTATTCTTCAATGGTTATGTTCACATTGACTTCGCTCTCTCGGTGCCCTCTGGATCATGTTACATAATTCACAGGCATTGTTCGTGACTGGTGAGGGTCTGCACTAGTGGATCTATTCGTCGCACAATTCACTGCCAAACTGTTGTAGTTATGCACGATGTGGGTATGCTTCAGTATATATGCTTATAGTGGATTTCACAGTCCAGAGCATAATAATAATCTAGTTCTTCATCTATTTGCACTTCGCTTTTCTCCAGTGCGTCCTAGAGAGTAACATATGCAGTACTAGCCAACACGGGCATTAACCTAGCTATTTCCTGGAATAGTGCTCATAAGTACTCTTGAATATTTAGGCATAGTGTATCTTAATTATTAATGTTTGAGGGAGTTTGGGGGAAATTCTGGAAGAGTAAAATTATACTACCTCTCGTAACTTGAGATCCACTTAGACGGTGTTTGGGACTGCTCCACAAACTTTGCTCTATAAACTCTACCGTGGAGCAGCTCTACAAAAAAATCGGAGTTTGTGGAGCACCTCTTTAGGTGCTCTCACAACTCCACCATTTTTCCTCAAACGGAGTGCGTAGAGCTGAAACCGTTTGACTGAAAAACGCGGAGCGGAGCAGACCCAAACATCCCCTAAATTATGCTCAAAGTGCCTTTTAATGGAAAAAAAAACCCGGGCAAGACAACCCCGCACATTACATTAAAAAGAAGACCTTCTCACATAGGTCGAGAAAAAACATTCAACTCTTGCTATAGCCATATACAGCGTTACTATAGCCCATATAAAAAATGACCATGACAGGAGCCTTTCAACTTACTTAGTGTGACATAGACGAAAAGATTTTTTTACTTTAACCTGAAAATTCGCTTCAGGAAGTTGAACGCATGGCCTAAAAAGTGTTGTCTAAATATCATTATGCTAGAGTATAAATAATTATTTTTATATGCAAAATGGAGGTTGTGTCCATAGAAGAAATATTTTCAATCAAATAAAAATAGAGGAAAATGCATTGAAATATTTCTTTACAATTTGTGTCAAATATATCTTGGAAGCAAGGGAGCTACCAATGCTTAGTATGATTGAGAAGATTAGGTGCGAATTGATGAACAGGATATACACAAAGCAAAAGGAAGCACAAGAGAAGTGGAATGGCACCATATGTCCAAAGATAAAGAAAAAGGTTGCAGAAAAATGCAGATTTATTGCCAATAAGTACTTTGAGATACTACGTGCTGGGAGAAGAATTTTCAGTGTTGGTGACAGGGAAGTAGGGAATAGACATACATTGTGGACATCAATGGAAGGATGTGTGGCTGTAGGCGATGGCAGCTATCTGGAATTCTTTGGGGTCACGCCATAGCTTGCTTTAGATCAGAGAGGATCCAACCTGAGTCAATGGTTGCCTCATGTTATCACCGTAACACATTTTTGCAGGCATATGGCAGCAATGTGATGCCTGTTAGGGACAAGACAAGACGAGAACCAGTACCTCGAGTTACCATATATATTGCCTCCTAAATATGAAAAAAAAAGGTGGGCAGACCACCAACAAGGAAAAGAAAGAAGCATCTAATTGTGCTTGAAGGGGGGATCAAAGCTAAGCAAACATGGCGTAACCATGCACTGTACGTATTGTGGTGGTCCAGATTACACTAAAAAGAGTTGCATTAGACAAAAGCTAGCTTTGAATCCCACCATCAGCTATGAAGAAAAGAAAAGGATCTGCTTTAGAACCTGAAGACGATGCCCACTACAGTGATCAAGATATTCTTAGGGTACTTACTTTTACTTACTCTCGTTCCTCCTCTTTGTAGATGTTAGTCGGCTGTATTATTAACCTTGCTTTTATACGACTGTATTATTCTGTAGAAAATAATGCTAGAGGTACAACTATACAAGGATACAGTGATCCTACAAAAGATACTGAAAACCTGGTGAACATTGTGATGCAACAAACTTGCTAACTTTTCAAAGCCAACTGGTACTTGAAATAAGAACACAATATTTTATTTTGTTTATTGATGTATTTGATTTTTTTAAGAAAATGGAGCACCAAGCTTATGTTTAGGAGAATATGCCATTACCAGATGAATCCGCATTTGTTGCTGCCCATAGAAAGGACATACCACCTCCCACAATGCATACAGCTGCAACTAGAGTTGGAAGGGCCACAACTAAAGGCAACAGAGGGAGAAAAGGCAGTAGAGGGCACGGTCGAGAGAACCAGGGATCAGGCTTTCCTTCCAATGCAGGGAGAAGGAAGGCAAGGTCAAGAGGAAGAGGTAGGAGAGGATGTGAAAGATCAAGGGGACTAGGTGGGCAGAGTGCTTGAGGACCACATTAATTGATCTCAATTTAGTTCCTGGCCAGATTAGTCTTACACAAACTGCACCAGAGGATAGCCAACAACATTACATTTAACTAGATATTTAAGCTATGCACATTCTTGTATAGCTTCTATTTTTTCCACAATTGTGTTCACAGGCAGCTGTAAAAACTCACGCAGATTTGACCGGGAAGATAATTTCATTGCTTTCATAACATAGTATATTACATAGGCAATGACGTATTACTGAACGTGTGGCCAATAAAATAAGTGTCAGTTCATTGATCATTCATATGCAAACAAATTTTACATGCGTCGCATTCCAAAACGGTCGACTGCACACAATTTAGGGAGTACTAAATTGCAAGATGTGAATGAAAATTTTCAAATAACAGCCCTGTTTGTTTCGCTAAAATTTTGCTTGATGCTAATATTGATTTATTGTGAGAAAAAAACAATGTTCCCTCGCTAAAAAATAATGCGTTAAAAAAAATAGAGCAAACACCAAAATATGCCTTATCACACTAATCAGCATGGTGTTTTTTTTGTCCATGTGTCACGTTTGTGAGCAGTTATGCATTGAATCTATCTAGCTATATATGTAGAGATCTTTAAGGGCTTGTTTAGTTTCCAAAATTATTTTTTGTCTCCTATGGTAAAAGAGTATTTTTATACATACATAAGTATTAAATATAGACGAAAAAACCTAATTGTATAGTTCTCGACAAAATCGCGAGACGAATCTTTTAAGCTTAATTAGTCCATGAAAAGCCTTAAATGCTAATGACCAATTAATTAGTATCATTAGATTCGTCAAGCAGTTTTCTGATGGGTTCTATAATTTATTTTTTTATTAGCATCCAAAAACCTATCCCAAACGTATCCGATGTGACGGCAAATTTCACCTAGCGATTGATACTGTTGATCAATAGTGTCCTACCGAGTTCTCCTCACATATCCCTGTTCATTCCACAGTGCCTTCCCCTGTCCGTCCGATCTCGGCTCCAGGCAACGGATGCCCGCCACGCACGCATCCGCACCGCACGGGCCCTGCTCCCACCTCTGCGCTCTATCCGCTCCTGCCCCCCACGAACTCACGGACATCGCGCACCACGCCTGCAGAAAAGAAAAAAAAAACGCGTCGGTCTCAGCCGCCGCCGATCCGCACGGCGCCGCCTACAGCCCGCCCCCGTCGGACCACCGCCCCGCCGACGCCCTCGCCGGACGCGCGGCGCGGCCGCCCCACCCCGCCGCCGGCCGGCTCCTCGGCCTGGCGCACCCGCCTCCGCCCTTCTCGCCCGCTCCGCCCGTCTCGGCCGCGGCGGCGAGGCCCCGCGGCCCCGGCCCCTTCGTCCTCACGCGCTCCTGCCGAGGCGCGGCGGCGCGGCGCGCCCACGCAGCAGCGCCGGCCCGCATCAGCCCATCTCGGTCGCCGCGACGCGGCCCCACAACAGCAGCGTTCCGGCACGGCGCTTCGCCCTAGCTCACTCCTGCAGCGGCGGCTTTCACACGGTGAGTGCACCAGCAGCGTCCCCTTTTTCCCTGCCTATTCTCATTTTCCTATGTTATGTGCAGATGCCAATTTAAAGGTTCATCATCTAAGTAAGTGTCCTATTTTCATTACCAGTGAAGCAACATTATTTCCAATGCTCTTAACAAAATCCAAGCAGTAAGACCGTACGAACCTCTAACAGATATTTAGTGCAAACGAATTCATGAATCTCAGTTTACAAATAATCAGGGCTCCTCTCCATGTTTTGATCTGCTAGATTATTTTGCTCTTACCTGTACACTGCTAAGATCTGGGATCATTTCCTTTTATATATGTGGACATCGGCTTTTCTTTTCTCCGGTCATATTGGAACAAAAAAATGTTCGACAGCCATGGCCATAACATAGTAACAAGTCAACTCTACTTGATAATTTTATATGAGACGATTATATTTCCATATTTCTTATGGAATATTACATGTTCTGTTGTTTTCCTAACCTTCTGGAGAGTGGCTAACCTCCCACCTCAATTACATTGGGGTTTCAGGAATTTGCTGGATTATGTGTTGTCTTTCAGGCAGCCCCTACCTATTGAATATTGATTGTTTGGTTCAAAAAATCATCTCCGAAACTTTCTAGCTGGTGTTTGGATTTTGTGACCTGCAGAGCCGCTGCATGCTCATAGACTGCAAGAGCTGAACAAGGAGTTACCTGATCTCTGAAAGAGCCAAGGTATTGTTGGTGTCGAATCATACACATAGTGTAGTTCACCCTATAATTGTATGATTGTTTTCTCAAGTCGGTTTCTTTGTTACTAGACATAAGATTGTGCTCCAAAATATTTTGTATTTTTTTTTCCAAAAAGATTCAGTGTACTTCACCCTATTATTACTTCTATAAGTTATCCCGTTGGAATGCTTTTGCTATACAATTCCCACTATATCTATAAATTTTAAGGGTAATGATATCAAGACTTTTTTTAGAGGAATTCATATTGTGATTCACTTAACATGCCGCTTTTCAATGTGCCTGTGCACTTCTAGGTGATGAATGTTTTCTTCTTCCTCTAACAAATCATCTTTTCATGATCATGCTCATTCTGGTGGAACACAGTCCCAGGCTTGGCAACTCCGAACATGTAATCCCCAAGGTAATTCTTTCTACTTCAGGTTTGATGCATGCTGTACAAAGCCCACATGTTCCTGTGCTCCATGCTCTATAATACACAGGATATCAGGATACACAATTTTTGTCATTGTATTTTCCTCATGAGAATTACACCCCATCTGCTCCTATTTGTAGAGGAAAAATCAGTGCAGACTCATGCAGCTTTCCTATCGTCCCCTAGCAACCACTGATAGTATTGTGCATACTTCTTTTTACATGTTATCTACAGTATCATTTCTATTGGGCCATGTAACCTCATGCAGACTCATGTACAATGGTTTTACATGAGCTGGCACCGTTTCCTTTTTTTAAAAAAAATTCCCAGCTTCTGGTCATTCTACATGCTTAGTTTTACACCAACAACACCTGTTGTTCCTTGCACTATTGTATTTTAGTGGTTCGCGCCTGCTCATCACATCTCCAATTATGTTTGTTCATCTATTGTACCGTTGTTCCTTGGTCTGTATGTGTGTGGATATAAACAATAGGATTATCTTCCAGCAGCGGAGATCAGCTCCTGGTGTCCTCATTTTTTCTCTTTTCAGATTTCATCAGCTCCAGTTCGATTTATTTTAGATTCTTTGAATTGCAGAATTCAACATGAAATTGATAGTGTGCTGCAAGTGAGCCATCCTGCCTACAATGCAATCCTTCCAGATATTATTCTATTATTGTATATTCCAAGCAAAAAGGTACCAAAGATTCCCCTATACTTCTAGGATTCTGATCTTTCCCTAAATTTTTCGAGTTTTTATTATTTTGCCAATTATTGCAGCAATACCACTCTCAATAGTGTACCTATTTAAGCATGTTTGTATAGCAAAATTCTTCATCTTTTATAAACAATGTTTCCATTCTCCATCTGCAAAGACCTATAATCCCAGCACATTTATGCAGATCAGTACGTGACTGAACTTAATGGCTGGCACCGCGCTACCCCAAACCTCCGGCCCAGCCGCTCTTCTCCACAGAACCATCTATCTTCATAGGCGCTGCTCACAAGGTACCGCTAAGTTTATACTCCCTCTTCAAAGGTTTGCGCAAGGAAATAAATGAATCTCAGTTTACAGATAATTACGGCTCCTCAAGGTACAGTGCTATGATGTGGGATCATTTCCATTTATATATATGCACACACATTCTTTTCTTCGGTCATATTGCAACGACAAAAATGTTCCACAGCCATAACCATAACATAATAACATGTCCACTCCCTACTTTGACCATCCAGTTTAAAACCTCCTTTCCAATGTGTACACAGGTATCAGCTGCTTCAACCACAGAGACAACACACCTCTGGGCTTTTTCTCAACACATATGCAAGATCAGCATCTCTCCGCCACCACCAACTGCCATTGAAGCACAAAAACTTCTAACTTTCATAGTCCTGTTCTCCCGCTATAGAATATGCCATTACTTTAATCTGCTTATACATGCTACAATACTATGTCTGTTGAACACAGCGTGCTCTGTTGCCCGCGCGAAGCGTGGGGTAACTTTCTAGTTCATATGTACGTTTAGAGAGATGATGTACCTAAGCGCACCCACGTGCCAAGTTTATGTACTAATTGTGCATTTTACTCATAAAAAACCCAAACACCAACAAGCATAATACAACATATATAGCATAATTTCTAGTACGGTAATGTTACCACACGACGTGGGTGTCCGTCCCATTCGGATGCCGCGCGCCCACTACGTGCCACATTCTGTGCCGCTTGCTCGCTCTCGTCTGTCACGCGTTGCTCGCCCGGCTGAGCCAAACCTAGTGTCGGTGGCGCTGGTGGTGGTGGTGCTAGCGTGCCACTGCTGGTGCTGGTGATGGTGCTCGCACGTCGTCGCTTCCCGCCGGCTTTCACCCCGATGGCCGGCATCGACCTCCCGAATGTTGCAAAACGCATGTTTAAGTGTTTCAGATGTTTCATATGTATATTGCAAGTGTTTTATATGGATGTTGTAAAAGTAGATTGGGATGTTGTATATATTGCAATGGTTGTACGCGTATGTTGTAAGCTTCTGTTTTCAATGCTTCATCTGTTTTTTCAGTCGTATGTTCCAAGTGTCAGCCTGTTCGGGAGGCCGTATCGTATCGTGGATTATTTACTGCTGGCTGGTTTGGTGTGAAAGAAAAACACGGTTCCCAGCTGGAAATTTACGATCGTTTACGAGCAAGCTAACAGGCTGTGTGTTTATCTGGATGTTACATATGTTTCACACATGTGTTGCAAGTGTTTTATCTGGATGTTGCATATGTTTGCAATGGTTTTAAGTGTTTTTACAAGTGTTTCAGACACATGTTTCAAGTGTTTCATCTGTCTTCAAACGTATGTTACAAGTGTTGCATCTGGATGTTTCAAAAGTAGATTGGACGTTGCAACTTCCTCCTCGCCTTTTGCTACCTTGCCTCGGTGTCTCCTCTTCCCGATGCCTGCTGGGCATCTGATACGACGCTGTGGCCGGGGCACACCGCAGGTCCTTCCGAACCAGAGCGAAGGCGGGCGCCGCCCCCTCCCACACCGCGGGTCCTTCCAAACTAGAGCCACAGTCGGGCGCCCCTCGCCCCCTCCTCTTCTCGATGTTGGTGATGTTCGGGAGGCACGCCCCCGCGTGAGGCGCGTGAAATAGAATGCAGGCACTAGCGTTCTTCCTTACCTCTGGGCGCTAGCCCTGCAGTTTCTAGTATGATCGGTGAAACGAAAGAAAAGAAAAAAAATATATCTCAGCATATGTGGGCCGCTTGGGCCGAAGTGTGGTTGCCGCGTTGCGCCACACCCGAACGGTCTATACCTGATGCGAAGATGGCCGCCGCGGCTCCCGGCGGCCGTCGCTCACCGCCATGCCGGCGCCCCGGTCACACCGGAAGTAGCCGTGGCAATGGACCACGGCGACGGCCTTGTCCGCCAGCACAACCGCTCTCTTGTGGGGCTCCTCCGCAGCGGCCGCTTCTCTGCCGCCCGCCGCCTTTTCGACGCGCTTCCTTCCCGCTCCGTGGTCACATGGAACTCGCTCCTCGCGGCGCTCTCGCGCCGCAGCGACGTGAGAGCTGCGCGGTCCTTCTTCGATGCCATGCCGGTGCGAGACATCATCTCTTGGAACACGCTCCTTGCTGCATACGCTCGATCGCTGCAACCCGATCACCTCGCCGCCGCGCGCCGTCTGTTCGACGAGATGCCTCAGCGCGATGCCGTCTCGTGGAGCACACTCCTCAGCGCCTACACGCGCCGCGGGCTCATGGAGGAAGCCCAGAGGCTATTTGATGAGATTCCACATAGGAATCCGGCTTCTTGGAATACCATGGTCACGGGGTTCTTTGCTATTGGCCAAATGAGGAAGGCACTCAATGTGTTCGAGGCAATGCCTGACAAGGACTCTGCGTCACTCTCTGCAATGGTCTCTGGTTTTATCAGGAACGGTTGGTTGCACGAGGCTGATGAGCTGCTTACAAAGCGCTTGAGGGTGATGGACATGGACAAGGCTGTTGATGCTTTCAACACCCTTATTGCTGCATATGGACAATCTGGGAGGGTAACTGATGCAAGGAGGTTATTTTCTATGATTCCAAAAACACAGAGCCAGCACAAGGAGCATAAGAGGAGGGTGTTTGAGAGGAATGTTGTGTCATGGAACTCGATGATGATGTGCTATATCAGAACTGGAGATGTTTGCTCAGCTAGGACATTGTTTGATGAGATGCCATATAAGGACTTGGTGTCATGGAACACTATGATAGCAGGGTACACTCAAGTCTCAGACATGGAGGAGGCAGAGAAGCTGTTTTGGGAAGTGCCAGACCCTGATGCAGTGACCTGGAATTTGATGATACGAGGGTTTACACAAAAAGGGGATGTGGAACATGCTCGGGGATTCTTTGATAGGATGCCGGAGCGGAGCACCATCACGTGGAATACAATGATATCGGGTTATGAGCTAAATGAGGATTATGATGGTACAATCAAGCTATTCCAAAGGATGCTAGAAGTTGGTGAGAGGCCTGATCATCACACTTTCTCTTCAGTTCTAGCAGCATGTGCGTCACTTGCCATGTTGCGCCTTGGGGCTCAGCTCCACCAACTTATTGAAAAATCATTTCTGCCAGATACGGCAACCAACAATGCACTTATGACAATGTACTCCAGATGTGGTGAACTAACCAGTGCAAAGACCATCTTCAGCCAAATGCATACACAAAAAGATTTAGTTTCTTGGAATGCACTGATAGGAGGTTATGAGCACCATGGTAATGCTACAGAAGCGTTGCGCCTGTTTGAGGAGATGAGGAGTGCCAAGGTTATGCCAACTCACATAACTTTTATTTCTCTCCTGAGTGCATGTGGAAATGCTGGCCTTGTCTCCGAAGGCCGGGTGGTTTTTCATACCATGGTTCATGAGTACGGCCTTGCTCCTAGGGTTGAGCACTATGCTGCGCTTGTCAATCTCATAGGGCGACATGGCCAGCTTGAGGACGCATTGGAGGTGATCAAGAGCATGCCAATTGCTCCAGACCGAGCTGTGTGGGGGGCATTCCTGGGAGCCTGCACTGCTAAAAAGAATGAAGCGCTGGCTGAGGTGGCTGCCAATGCATTATCCAAGATTGATCCTGAGAGTTCTGCTCCATATGTTTTGATGCATAACTTACATGCCCATGAGGGGAGGTGGGGAAGTGCATCTGTGGTTAGAGAAGACATGGAACGGCTAGGGATTCACAAGCATCCAGGCTACAGTTGGATTGATCTGCACGACAAGGTGCATGTCTTCATCTCAGGGGATACCTCGCATCCCCTTACCCAGGAGATTTTTTCAGTGCTAGAATGTTTTTATAGGTCATGTAGAGATTGGAGCTAGAAGGCTATGTGAAATTGTTGTATTTGGGGGAGAGAAGAGGTTTTGCGGTGTAGAAACAAGCTCTTTCTTCCGTTCTTCTTGGCCTGTACATGTGCTCTCTTGTAATGTTTGTACCTTTCTTTGGTAATGAAAACACAAATATTTTATTATTATATTTGATAAAAATTGAAGATCTATGAGGGCACTGCTGATTGTGCGAAAAACTAAAGTAAACTCATACAGATTTCCATAATAGTGATGTGGCTGTCAAGTATTTGCCTACAACTTGAAGAATTTAAAATCCAACGGGTGAAATTACATGGAGATGATGCTAGTCTCAGTGAAGAGTTTCATAGCGTTGTTTTCAAAAATGCCCATATAAGATAGAATGCAATGAAACTTAAATGAAACAATCACTTTCAATGCATAGTTTCATTCTATAATTTCATTGACATTTAATTCCATGACTCATTGCGAGTTGGTAATTGTGTCAGGAGAGTTTCATCCCCATGAAACTCATTTCTTCTTTTCCTTCATAAGAGCAAGTATAATAGCAGGCTGTAAGCAGACTGAATGCTGATGTGGAGGAGAGAGGAGAGGAGAAAGAGAAGAAGCGGGTTGTAAGCTTACAGCCGGCTTAGACACAAGAACCGAGAAACTCTGTGAGAGAGACAGGTGGGCCATGTATTAATGCTGAAGAGCTAACTATTATATGGGTGGGCTAAGAGGTAGGCTGTAAGGATTCTTGCATCCAGCAGCTGGCTGTATTATTAGCCTTGCTCCAAATAAGGTGACATATTATCAAAAATGCCTACATGGTAGCTCATTAAATACAGATGAAACTTGGATGAAACTCCCACTGAGACTGGCCTAAGCCAATTCAACTGCTCAAGTAATCTCTCACCCCCTGCCTCTTGAATGGATACATAATTGCCTATGCTATGCATGATAATTATTGCTGTAATGATCAGTTCATAAATTTATGACCAAAGTAAAAACCTTAGCCTCAACCCAAATCATATATGACATCGACGTCCAAGAAAGTAGGAGTAGCATTTTAATTGAGTAGCACTAATCCTTTGAAATTTGTAAAAGAAAAGTTCTATAATATTATTAGCTCAGGCAAAGAGTATAATGCTAGAACGGACGTGTTTGGTTGAACACCCTGGCTCTACTTTGCCTAGGCTGCAGGTCGCCTGGATGTTGCCTGCTACTCATTTGGTTACGAACCTGGACACATGCTTGTACCAGGCAACAACGCCAGGCCCAGGCGAGCAAAACGAGCGCCTGGATGATCGTGAGGTTGCCTGAGCATTAATGATGTAATGTGCCACTTTTGTTCTATTATTAACTATTGCTGTCCTGTTCTTTTATTATTCACAAATGATACACAGGTTTGCTAAAAAAATTACATCCACTTTATTATCACAGAGGCATGGAAAGGATCTTTTACTGTTCATAACCATTAAAATTTTCCGGATCCTGATTATGATTTCTTATATTGATTACTTATTTTTTATTTTTTCTCACATTATTTAATCAAAAGTGTTAAATCATATATATTATACTAAAAGATATAATTTATCCATATATTCCCTATTTAATCTTATTAAACGTGATTCTCTAATATTAAACACGTGACAATAATTTACTAAATTATATAGTTTGGTCAATCAGATTATAAAAATACATGTTAATTATACAAAGATAAATAAAAAAGACATTAATTTAAGCATAGTATAAATTAAGAAAAATCACTTATCTGTTTTTATTTTGTCACCGTATGTTTATTTGTGTCTATTTGAGGTATTATTAATTAAGAAAATGAATTAATTACCTCTCCGGCACAGAAGAAAACACATGATCTCTATTCATTAGCTTTCTCAGGCCAGGCTTCTAACCAAATAACTCTCAACTTGCCTGGCCAGGCAGATTCTCTCAGAATTCCAGGCAACTCTCAGACAATACTTTTCTTCAAACAAGTCATCCAGGCTTTCAACAAAACAGGCCTGAAATTTCCCATTGAGTCACTACTCCATGCTACTTCTACTTCCCAACAAAAAAAATGCCATGGATAGATGGCTAGTAGCACTCCTACATTCCTTGGTGCAAGTAGAAACAAATCTTGAACTGATCGAATCTAGCCGAAAGGCTTTGACTGACCACTATGCATGCTCTCTAGTGCACGAGCCCCAATGGCATGCTCGGCAATTACCAAGAGCTAATTATATCTGTAACTCCCGATCCATTAGCCACCCTTTGCATTAATTCCTCGCGTGGTTTTTAATGGCCGTTTCCATTAACCCAATGATCCCAGGGGTTTAAAAGAGCCGCGTTTGCCTTCCATCTTCTCCACTCCCTATATTGCTGGCCTCAACTCCGTTCCAGCATCTCCCGGAACCATGGAGGCCAAGATTGAAGAGAGGTAAACCGTAAACTCGTTGCTTCTTCGTACTCCTCAATTTTTTGCACAGAATGTCAGTGCGCTAATAGCAATTTTTTTCTTGTTTGCATTGTCAGCAGCTTGTGGCCTTACTGGACAGGTGCTTGGCCTGATAGCCACCTGCTTGAAGAGGAAGCGCTCCTCTCCGGCCTCTCCTTACCAAGCTTGCACTTCCACCCATCGTGCTCGACCATTACATCCAGCAACATTCTGCAAGGTATGCTTCTTTTTCCTTGTATGGGATTCGGATTCAGGTGCAAGATGAGACCTTCTTACGAACTCGATGTCTTGTTCTTTGAGACGCATGCAGGTGAGCTCGACGCCATCTTTGAGGATGATGTGCTGAGGCATTGGGATGACACGGAGCAGCAGTCTGACAACAAGGTACAGATTGAAGGCAACGAGAGGCTGCCGCTGCTTTGCTACGCCGAGGAGGAGAAGGAAGTGTCCTCGAACACCAAGGTCGTCAGAGCAGCAGGCCAGCAAGTGAGGGCAGAGGAGCCGGTCCTCACGTTCGAGCTCGTGTCGCAGTACTTCTACATGCCGATCATGCAAGCGGCGCGGGAGCTCAACGTCGGCCTCACCCTCCTCAAGAAGAGGTGCAGGGAACTGGGCATCCCTAGGTGGCCACATCGCAAGATGAAGAGCCTGCAGTCCCTCATCAAGAATGTCCAGGTTTCCCTTCCCTATGTCTCTCCAATCTCCATCCCCCCAGTTTCACATTCACAATGCTCTGCGTCAGATAAATTCAACCAATCCGTGAGGGGAATTTGTGAGACTGGTCCGCTGCGGTGCAGGTCCTGCAGGAGGCGGGCAAGGCGACCGATGAGGAGCAGCTGAGGGCGGTGGTGGAGATGCTGCAGCAGGAGAAGAAGCTCCTGGAGCAGAGGCCGTATGTGCAGCTGGATGAGAAGACCAAGAGGCTCAGGCAGGCCTGCTTCAAGGCCAACTACAAGAAGAGACGGCTCTTGTCTCTCAAAGGAGTGGAGGCAGCACCAAGAATCCACGAGTAGTGATGTGATCCAAATCAAGTTATCTCCTTTTATGCTCGATCGATTATGTAATCCGCGGTCCCTTTGGAACGCGAGAACCTCTTCCCGAATCATGCGGAAACTCATGTGTTTCGTTCTTGTTGCGTGAAAAGAGTTTACCATGTACAGTACTGATACTATTGCATATTTGCACCTATTTCGATAACTACAGTGTACAGTAGTCTTGTCAAGCTTCAAGCGGTGACCACCTCTGTCCGGACCGCTGTTTCCCTCTGCTCCTTGCCAATGTCCACGTGCTCCGACAAGATGGCCCTGAACTCGTCGCCGGTGAGCGTCTCCTTCTCCATGAGCACGTCCACCAGCTGGTCGATGGTCGCGCGGTTCCTCCTGACATGCTCCTTGGCGACCTCGTACGCCTGGTCGATGATGTGCTTCACGGCGCTGTCGATGTCCGCGGCGAGCTTCTCGGACATGGAGTTCCGGGCCAGCATCCGCAGCACGACGTCGCCGCTCTGCGCGGCCGGCTCCATGAGCGCCCACGGCCCGATCTCCGACATCCCGAACGTGGTCACCATCTGCCGCGCCACCTGCGTCACCTGCTGCAGGTCGCCCGCCGCGCCCGTCGTCACCTCGGCCTCCCCGAAGATCACCTCCTCGGCGGCGCGCCCGCCGAGCCCGCCCACGATGCGCGCGAAGATCTGCTGCTTGGACACCAGCGTCGGGTCCTCGCCCGGCAGGAACCACGTCAGCCCGCGCACCTGCCCCCGTGGGATCAGCGTCACCTTCTGCACCGCGTCGTGCCCCGGCGTCAGCGTCCTGCATCAATCAGACGAAGGAAATGGAACATTAGCTTGGAACAAATTAAAGAGGAAGTTCTTAGTTGATCTCCACCAATAGGTCCAACGGTCTATTGGGCCCTATCTCTACTACCTGATCGGGAGAGCCTAATCCTAATTCGGTTGGAGGGCCCCTGTCGCACAGCACACGTAAAAGGAATGTGGGGTGAGGGCTCGGACTACGAGGTTGACCGGAGCCGCCACACCCATCTACAGAGAAACCCTAATCCGATCCTAAAGCGTGCTGCCAGCGACGGGATGAGCCCGCCACCACCACTACTGTCGCCTATGCAAGTTCTCCGACGCCCCCACTGCCTCACCACCACGCCGAGCACTGGCGTCCGCGAGGCTGCATCTAGGGCGGCATCGGCGTCCACGCTGCCGCTGCGGTGAAGCTCCGCAAGGTCGAGGAGCCTAACTACGGATCTACGGGTTAAACACAGAGGTACCAATCCTGCGATACTAACAATGGTACCAGAGCCAGGTTCACTCTGTGTAACCCTAACCCTAGATCGGGTACGGAAAAAGTGGACACGGTTTCAACAAAGAACCCTAGCAGTTCGTCAGCCTAGGGTGTAGATCTAGGGTTTTAGATTGAAAAACAAAGAAAATGCCCGATCCAGATCGGATCAGGACGGAACTCGAACCCTAAATGGAGAAAGAGGACGGTCATGAGGCTACCTACCTAGAGCCTGGCCGTCCTGTCACTATCGTCGACCAAATCCATGGCCGACGAGAGAGAGACAGAGCCACCGAGCTGGGTAGCCTGGCGCGCGTGAACAACAGGGCACCGTCGCGTGACTACTCGACGGCGGCGTGCTCCGCAACTAGGCGAGCACGCACGCCGACGAGGAGCTCCACGGCGGCGCCATCTCGTCTTCCTCCTTCGGTCACCGTAGGTGGCCGCCGCTCGTCCACCGTAGCGCATGAGAGTAGGAAGAGGATAAAGAGAAAGAGAGAGGCCAGGGGAGCCGCGGGCGCAAACTCCGGTAGATCAGTCCAAATCGGAGAAAGAAAAGGGAAGAGATTCGGATGAACTCCGAAAAGGAAAAGAAATCAAAAGAGAAAAGAAACGCTAACCCTAACTATCCCCAATCGGTCGAATCTGAGAACAGGAAAAGAGAATCAAAACCGCAGGGAAAAGAAGGGGAAGGGGGTCGCTTACCTCGCCGCCGTGCAGCGTTGCTGTCACGCCGGCGCGCAGGAGCAGAAAGGCCGAACCGGGGCAGCTGCTCGCCGGGCTCGGAAAAGGGGGCGCCGCGGCTAGGCCGCTCGACGGCGGCGTGCTCACCCGTTGGGGAGCACGCGCGCCGGCGAGGGGGCCGGCGACGGCGCCAAGGCTCGCTCCACCGCCTGGCTCGCCTTGCTCACTGTCCTCTCGGTCTTGCGCTGCGCTGAGAAAAGAATGGCGACAGAGAGAGAACGAAGAGAGAGAGAGCGGCGTGGAAAATGAACTAGGGTTTCGAGGAACCCGGCCGCGGCGGTTTTTGACCTCCCGAAACGCGCGGGCGAGCCATCGATGAGATCAAACGACTGCAAATGATCGGGCCGACCCGCGGCCCAGGCGGGCGCGCGCGGCCGAACGGCTTTGCCGGCCCAGGCCTAGGTTGCGACCTGGGTGCGGCCGGGGCGTCGCGCAAGGAAGATGGGCCGGGCCGTTTTGCCGGCTGGGCCGAAGGAATAGTAAAGAAATGAATCAGTTTTCATTTTTTCTTTTTTCAGTAAATTTTTATTTCCTGGAAATTTGAAAATGCAAATTGGCTCAAAAGAAAAAAATAGAAAAATGCATTTTACCTGTGGGTAAAATTCAAGAAATTGAGTATACGTTTTCCGCTGCTAAAGAAAAAGTATATTCTCCAATGTTTTTGAAACCGACATGATATTTAACTGGAGAAAAGAAAAGTTTTCCAGTAAATTTTTATTTCCTGGAAATTGATTAATGGATTAAAGGAAATAGAAAATACAAATTTTCCTGTGGGTAAAATTCAAGGAAAAGAGAATTTTTCCACAGCTAAAGAAAGGTTGTTTATTCTCCAGTTATTTTGAACCAATGCGGTATTTAATTGGAGAAAAAGAAAGTTTTTCCGCTGCTAAAGAAAATGTTAATTCTCCAGTTATTTTGAATCAATGTGGTATTTAATTGGAGAAAAAGAGTTTATATATGATTATGATGTTGTTGTTTTCTGACCAACGTTGTTAATAACAATATCATAATGTTAATGATTTATGCATTAATTCTATTTCTGCTCAACGGTGATGTAGAATTAGTGTATGAGAACAGTTGTAAAAGTTAATGATTTATGCATTAATTCTATTTCTGCCCAACGGTGATGTAGAATTAGTGTGTAAGAACAATTGTGAAAGTTAACGGTTTATGCATTAATTCTATTTCTGCCCAACGGTGATGTAGAATTAGTGTATAAGAATAGTTGTATGTTTTGATTTTGACCAACGTTGGAATCAAGACATGCAAATGGTGTTATTTTTATGTTAACAAAAGTTTTGACCTGGTTTTCATCTTGTCTAAGGTGGACTGGGTAGTCACCTCACCGTGTTCTACTGAGTTTGTGGCACCGATGAGGGAGACAAAAAGAGAATAATGTCACTTGGGCAACTAAAGAAAGGGATTTTGAATCCCAAAAGATATCCTATGGTTTTTGAGCATAGGAAGTGGGTCACTGCCAACAAGAGATGTTTGGCTGTGATAAAAGAACATGATTGAACCTGCAATTGTGGGCTTAATTCCAGAGTGTAACACGGTCACTGAGTACCTTGATAGAATAAAGAGTCAGTTCACTGCCTCTTCAAAGACATATGCTACCCAGCTGATAAAGCAACTGGTGACAGAGTGTTACTCTGATAATGATGGCATAAGAGAGCTCACGATGCGTTGTCGAAATTATGGCACTATCGTTCAGGCCATATTTCGAGGGAGAGAATAGAAAGACTAGTTAAGAATGATATTCTTTCTCCATTAGAGCTCTCAGATTTAGAACAATGCAGAGAATGCATAAAAGAAAAGTACGTAAAGAAGATTAAGAAAGATGACAAAAGAAGCGTAGGAATTTTATAGATTATTCACATAGACATCTGTGAAAAGCTTTTCTGTAAAGAGTATGGATGGTTATGATTCATTCATAACATTCACAGATGATTACTCCCATTATGGCTATATTTATCCAATATATCTTTTCTATTGGATAAATTTAAGATATTAAAGATTAAGATAGTCAGGTCTGACCGTGGAGGAGTACTACGGTCAGCATACCCTAAAAGAATAGCATAGTAGCCCAGTATTCTATACCGGGTGAATCTCAGCAGAATAGAGTAGCTAAAAGAATCAATAGCACCCTGATGGATATGGTGGACAGTATGATAAGTTACTCTACCATACAGTTGAGCCTGTGAATGGAGGCGTTAAAAACTTCATTCATATTCTCAAAAGAGTACCAAGTAAGTCGGTGCCCAAAACACCGTATGAGTTGTGGACAGAAAGTGTACCCTCACTAAACCACTTGCGTGTGTGTGGGGAAGCCCTGCTGAGGCTAAAGTATTTAACCCAAACATTAGAAAGTTATATATCAAAACAGTAAGTTGCCATTGCTTGGCTACATAGAAAAGTCAAAAGGTTTTCGTTTCTACTGTCTAGAGAGACACACAAAGTTTGTGGAAACGAGGCACGCTGTTTTCCTAAAGGATGAAAAGATGAGGGGGAGCATGGTAGCTCAAGAAATTGACCTTGAAGTGAAGCGGGTGTATGCGCCCACTCCAATGATTCATGAGCCAACTTTTTCACTACATGCTGTCGCTGCACCGACAGTGCAAGATACTATGGTGTCAGCACCTGTTGTTATTCCACCTATGGCAAAAATAAATGAAAATGAGAAACCTGTTCTTCAGGATCCTATAGAACCTATTGCCACACATGAGGGGGAGCAACAACAGCCTCAAACAGTAGATGTGCCAAATGTGGAGGCCCCTAGAAGGTCTCAAAGAGTTAGAACCAGTTATTTCTGCTGATTATGAAGTGTATAACACTAAGGAATTTCAAATGGAGGATGATCCCACCTCATTTGAAGAAGCCATGAGAAGTGATCATTCATCAAAGTGGCTTGAGGCCATAGAATATGAAATGAAATCGATGAATGCCAATAGAGTTTGGGACTTAGAAATAATTCCTAAATGAGCCAATACAGTAGACTGTAAATGGGTCTACAGAACAAAACTTGACTCTCAAGAGAATATAGAAACATATAAAGCGTGACTTGTGGAAAAATACTTTATGCAAAGAGAAGAGATTGATTACAATGAGACATTTTTTTTCAGTCTCATGTAAAGTTTCCTTCAGAATTATAATGACATTAGTGACACATTACGATTGAGAATTACATCAGATGGATGTAAAGACGGCATTTCTCAACGAAGACTTGAAGGAAAATGTTTGCATAGCACAACCGAAAGGTTTTGTCATGGAAGGAAAAGAACGAATGGGATGCCGCCTAAAGAAATCCATTTATGGATTAAAGCAAGCTTCAAGACAGTGGTACTTGAAGTTTGATCAGTCAATAAAGAATTTTGAGTTTTAAAAAAGAATGTAGAGGACAATTGAGTCTATGCAAAGTTTAAGAATGGGAAGTTTATTTTCCTTGTCCTGTATGTAGATGATATCTTACTTACTAGTAGTGATGTCAGTCTACTACTGGAGAAAGAAATTTGATATGAAAGATCTTGGTGAAGCCTCGTTCGTTTTAGGGATCGAGATTCACCAAGATAGAAAAAAAGGGTATAAGGACTGTCACAAAAGGCATACATGGAAAAGATCTTAAAGAAATTCAGTATGCACAAATGTAGTCCCTCACCTGCTCCTATAGTCAAGGGCGACAAATATGAGGATTTTAAATGCCCCAGAAACCAATATGAGCTCAATCGATAAAGTGAAAGTGGTTCCATATGCTTCAGCTGTCGGAAGCTTGCAACATGCTCAAATATGTACATGCTCTGACTTGGCATTTGTTACCGGGTTTTATTTGGCAGATTCTAGAGGAATTCTGGAATAGAACACTGAAATTGATAAAGAAAGTCTTGCGTTATTTGCAAGGAACGAAAGGCCTTATGATGACATATAGAAGATCTGATTCACTCCACATGGTGGGATATTCAGATTCTGATTATGCAAGAGTGAATGCATATCCAGACGTGGATTTTCTATCATCTCGCAAAGGGGAGCTATTTCATGGAAAAACTCAAAGCAAACTGTCACTACATCGTCCACAATGTATGACGGTTTGTAGCGTGTTATGAGGCAACGGGCAGGTGAACTAACTAACGAAGTTCATACCCGGTTTGAAGGTGGTTGACGACATCTATAGACCACTAAAGTAATACTGCGATTATAATCTGACAGTACAGGATGCTCACAACATAAGTTAAGTGGTGCTGCCAAACACATTGACATGGAGTATTATATTGTGAAAGATAAAGTCTGGGATCAAGTCATAAGTCTTGAGCATATAAGAACAGAAAGGATGCTCGCGGATCCACTTATAAATGGCTTACCACCCAATATGTTCAGAGAACATGGTGTTCAGAGAACATGTAGCTAGCTTGGGTTTAAGAAAAAGCCTAAAATATTCCTGGACAAAAGAAGGCACAAAGATAAATATCTATTTCAGAACAGAGTAGTGAGTTATAGCTGTTAAGTCTATCGGCAATGGACCGTGACGATGAGACATGCTCTATAAACTAATCTGTAATGGAATGAACAAAAGCAAATGCTATGAAAGTGAAAGATGGAATGAGATCAAGGGGGGGAGAATGTTAGTTGATCTCCACCAATAGACCCAACAGCTTATTGGGCCCTATCTCTACTCCCTGATCGGGGGAGCTCAACCCTAATTCGGTTGAAGGGTCCCTGTCGCACAGCACACATAAAAGGAAGGTGGGGATGAGGGCTCGGACTACAAGGTTGACCGAAGCCGCCACACCCACCTACAGAGAAACCCTAATCCGATCCTAAAGCGTGCTGCCAGCGACGGGATGAGCCCGCCACCACCACTGCTGTAGCCTATGCAGGTTCTCCGACGCCCCCACTGCCTCACCACCACGTCGAGCACTGGCGTCCATGAGGCTACATCCAGGGCGACATCAGCGTCCACGCTGCCGCTGCGGTGAAGCTCCACAAGGTCGAGAAGCCTAACTACGGATCTACGGGTTGAACACAGATGCACCAATGCTACGGTACTAACAGAAGTAAGGTCGATTAGTAATAATACTTACGCGCAGATGGCGTGGCCGATCTCGTGGTAGGCGACAAGCAGCTTGCTCTTGCCGTCGGTCATGGTGGTGCCCTTGAGGCCGGCGACGATGCGGTCGATGGAGTCGTCGATCTCCTTGACACTGATGCGGTCCTTGCCGCGGCGGCCGGCAAGGATGGCAGCCTCATTCATAAGGTTGGCAAGGTCGGCGCCGCTGAACCCGGGCGTGCGCGTGGCCACGACGCTGAGCGACACGTCGGGGTCCAGCTTCTTGTTGGAGCTGTGCACCCTGAGGATCTCCTCCCGCCCGCGGACGTCGGGCAGCCCGACGCTGACCTGCCGGTCGAAGCGGCCCGGGCGGAGCAGCGCGGCGTCGAGGATCTCCGGCCGGTTCGTGGCCGCGATGACGATGACGCCGTTGTCTCCGCTGAAGCCGTCCATCTCCGTCAGCAGCTGGTTCAGCGTCTGCTCCCGCTCGTCGTTCCCGCCGCCGATGCCCGTGCCGCGCTGGCGGCCCACGGCGTCGATCTCGTCGATGAAGACGAGGCACGGCGCGTTGGCCTTGGCCTTGTGGAAGAGGTCCCGCACCCGCGACGCGCCCACGCCGACGAACATCTCGATGAACTCGGAACCGGACAGCGAGAAGAAAGGCACCCCGGCCTCCCCGGCGATGGCCTTGGCCAGCAGCGTCTTCCCCGTGCCCGGCGGGCCCACCAGCAGCACGCCCTTGGGGATCCTGGCCCCCACCGCCGTGAACTTCTCCGGCGACTTGAGGAACTGCACGATCTCCTGGAAGTCCTGCTTGGCCTCGTCCACGCCGGCGACGTCGTCGAACGTGATCCCGGTGTTGGGCTCCATCTGGAACTTGGCCTTGGACCTGCCGAGCCCGAACGGGAGGCTGGGCCCCCGCCGCCGGCGCCGGGGTTGTTCATGGTGACCGACCTCCAGATCAGCGAGGCGATGAAGAGGAGCGGCAAGCCAAAATTGAGGAGGAGGTCGAGGAACATGAGCCCGAGGTTGGGCTCCACGGGGTGCGCCGCGAAGTCGACGCCCCTGTCCCGCAGCTTACGCACCAGCTCGGCGGGGAGGCCCGGGAGCTGCACCCGCACCCGATGCACCCTCGACGCCGACGCCGAGTCGTCCAGCTCGACGATGGCTACCGTGCCGTTCTCGAAGAAGTCCACCTTGCGCACCGCGCCGGCGTTGAGGTAGTCCAGGAACCGCGAGTAGGACATCCGGTTCGACGTCACGTCCTCCGGCGTCGGCGCCGGCTCGGCACGCGCCCGCGCTGGGTCTCTCACGGCGAGACCGAGCCCGAGACCCAGCCCCGCGAACTGCAGCAGCCTCCTCCTGCTGAAACCGGCGGTGTCTGATGACGACGAAGAAGGAGGCGTGGCCTTGGCAGCTGGAGGCGCACGCTTCTGTACAGGCGCCTGCTTGGACACGTCCTGCGCCCGGCAGATGTGCAGGCGGGTCGTCGTGGTCAGGGACATGGTCGCCGGCGACATCGGCAACTAATCGGACTAGATGGACTACCTACTGGTTACTGAGCGATGCAAAATTGCAATGCAGCGTCGTACGCGGGTGCCGTGTCAAGTTTCAATCGTCCTTGCGGTTTTGGAGGGAACACGGGGGCAGCGAGCCCTGGTTTAAATAGCTTCATTCACGTCACGGCGATGGTCGAGCGGATGTTGTTGAGTTTGCTCGTGTATGATTGGCAGCGATTTGAGATGGTTTTCTGCCGTAGTTTCGTGAGTTGGTGGATGGGCTTGTCCGGTTGCGCTTCGCGTAACATCTAGAACCCGTCGGTGGATAATCCCTGTCGTCCCGTGGTGAAATCCAGGCAGCCAATTATTTCTTGTGGATCGCGTCCGCCGGCTCCACCGAACAGTAGTAAGCTCTAGCGGCGTCCGGTGTTTTTCGTGTCGCCGCGGCCCGCGCAGCGCACGGCCGCACACCTGGGTTCGCCGCGCCCGCACGCGTAGCGGCGCCTGGCTCCCTGGTGTCGGCGTGTCCGGCTACCTCACGTGCAGAAGAGTAAGACCGTCGTGCTGTTTTTCTATCTATTATTTTCAGATTTCTCAAAATTATTGGAAACATGACAAGAAACAGGATGGAAATGTATAGGAACGAAATGGAAAACAGGGAGATGCTTTTTTATGGAATCTCATTTTCATATTTCTGTATTCTTCCTTTTTTTTAAAAAAAAAAAGGGGTGCACAATAAGAATCCATAATGCATGAGGCCCGCGGTCCCAATGACCCATAGCCTTAATCGTAACCCTCACACACCGGAACGATCATCCGATGTCGTAGGCTCAGATGGGCCACCGTAACCCCACCCGTATGGCCTGCTATATGGGTTTTGCAAGCTTCACCGTGGGATTGTAACGGACGGCACATATACGGTGACCGCACAGAGGATCTCGTTCCCACACACCACGGTGTCACTTGGATATAGCAAGGCCCGTTCGCGTGCTCTTAAACATAGCTTTCGATCCGCTTCTTTTTTCATCCGGAATAATATTTTTCTCTCACAAATTTCTCCAGAATTCCTCCAAACCATCCAAATTCCTCAACAACCATACCAGCCGAACACCCCCGAAGAGCCCTACTCCCGCAGAAAACCACAAGCACATGACGCTATCAGCCTACGGTGGTGTTCGCTGGTCTGAGGAAACCAGCCAGCCGGCTGGTTCCTCTCACGTGACACTGTTCATCCATTCAGCCGAACAGTGTTTTTCTCTCACAACAAACCAGCCGAAACAGTGTTTTCAGCCAAGTTTCAGACCAGCGAACGGGGCCTACGTGCAGCTTCCCCTATTGTCTACAGTGCCATCAACGGGAGATGCAACGTGATGGTATTTGATTAGTTTATTATATAATAATACCCAAGTAAACACATGCAATGTATGAGTGAGATCCTTGCAGGAACTAGCTTATAGTGCTCTATGCTAGGTCATACCGGATGTATACGGGACTAGTTCGATATGAGCAGAGGTTTAAGATTAGTTTGATCGTCTCATGGGTGTTTTAACTGAGCCTGTCAGGACCTGTATGTGTTGACTCAACCCAAGTTTCGATGATTTCTTCGGATGTTCTTCTAATAGCTGGTTAACATCTAGTTTTTGTATTGGGGGTATTTAATGATGTTGTTCGGGAATAAATGGATTACCCATTATCCATATCCAAAAATTATCCACCCCAATTTATCCATCCCAAAGCGAGTGGAAAATATCTCGGGCATGGATTACCCAATAGGTAGGCTCGGCGATCGCTGTCATCCCACGCTGACGAGAAACGAGTTGGCTTGGAAAGACCCACCGACGAACTGCATCATCTACATTGCTTGGAAAGACCCATTGGCGGACTGCATCATCTACGGTTAGTGGGTTAACGGGCAACGTGGCGGTGGCATTATCGAGTGCCCTTGCTTGGACTCTGGATTCAGAAGGAAGAGATTAACAAGTATATTGACAAAATTTTTATTATATTCTCCTTTTTACTACAAATAAAATTATAAATTTACACTAGTAAAAAATTTGTTGTGATATGTTAGAGGGGGGGGGGGGGGGGGGGGGGGGGGGGCTATGGCCCCTCCCAGCCCCCTACCTCCGCGTTGCGGGAAGGTTGATCAAAGAAATTCAAGATCGTGCCTGTCCAAACTTCGCTTCATTTCAAATTAGCGTTGTTTGTAGATCATGTAATGCCCATGTACTAGCAGCGTTGAGGTGAGAGTGTAGGGAGGACGATAATCCCGTAGTGGATCTTCGTCGTTCCAGTTTGTATTCGGACGATTGTGACTATCGATAGTGTGGCGTCTAAGTAATGGAGTCCATTTCTATTTTTTTTTAAAAAGAACCCGACGAAACTGTTGGCCTTTTATTTTGGTGTTTTAGATTACACATACAAGAAATCAATTCTATTTATTCTCACAATGACAACCTATAGCAGCAGCTGCTATCATTTTAAAAAATAAAAATAAAAACAGCGGACCAGATCGTTGCTGTGCACCAGGCCTACATCAGCCACCAAGCGTTAGCTGCGGCCCAAGCCCAGCCGCACCCACGCCAAGGTCACACACGCGTGCGTCCTCAATGTTGACACCTTCGACTTCAACCGCCTCGTTGAGCTTCCCTTTCGAGCCTGCCATGCCTCGCGTTCCATTCCATGCCTTCCACAGTCCGTGCTCGATGACGAGAGACGCTGCCATCCATGGGCTTGCCGTCAAGGTCGGACTTGACGGGAATCGGTTTATCGAGAACGTGTTGCCATGGAATCGATGTCCAGAATTTAGGAGTTTAGGTTACTTTGAAGAAAAAAAAAATCCTGACATATTTTCACATTTTAAATATCCAAAATGAAAATCATGATCCTGCCACTGCACCTAGACAAGTGTAGGTAGAGCCGTAGAGGTGGAGGGAGAGGATCCCTGATGCGAGCTGCGGAAAAAACAGAGAAGACACGTGCAGTGAAGACTAGAACGTACCTCGCGTTTCATGTATTGTAAATTTGTAAAAAAAATTTAAATAGGAGAGAATTGAGAACTTGTGGTCTGTTACTTATTGGCTAATAACTTATCATTTATGATTATGCATATATATTGTTAATGTTAATTGTGTCGTGTGCTAGCCACAACATGGACTGCAGTGTAAGATTATTGTGAACTGCTTGCTAATGACACTTTTACTAAATTAATTCTTGATTAAACATATGATTTTATATGTATGTATATATTACTGACTATTTAAATCAGTCTTCGATCCGATTCCACTTCATCAGCCTGTTCGATTGGTCGTAAACAATTGTAAATTTCTAACCAAAACAGTATTTCTCTCTCACACCAAACCAGCTAGTAGTAATAATCTACGATCGTATTCGATCGTATCAGCACCAGCCGAACAGGCTGCATCTCTATACTATTTCCAGCATTAAAAAAATTGAATCTACACCGCTTCAATCCGAATCTGACAAAAAAAGCAAATAAGGATATGAAAAAGACATTATCTGGTCGTTTTCATCTCTAATCTTATGCTAACAATTAGTCATTAGACTGTTTGAAAATTAGGGGAGATCACTAAATCCAGTTCTACAAAATCAACCCTCGTGATCCATTTACCAGTTGCCACGTGCCCCTATTTTCGCCGCCCTGTTGCGTCAAAAACTGCTACGTGTAGGCACGTGTCCCTTTGCTTTGGCATTAGTACGTAATTTGGCGAAGGCGAAAAAGGCCTTGTGGAACGCCGTACAGTTGTACAGAAAACTTGCACGGCGGACGCACCGTAAACGATCGTATACGATCGTGGATTATAAGCTGGAATAATATTTTTTCTCACATCAAACACGCTAGCAGTAAATAAATTATGATCCAGCCCAGCCAGCCGAACATGCTGTTGGGTACCATAGGCAGATGACCGTGACACGTGGCCGCCGGAGTCGTTGATCCACGTGGAGCCACGGGAGTACGGGACCTGCTGGTTGACAGAGCACGCACGGAGGTGTTAATCCCGGCCCGCGATCGATCGCTCTTCCATAACCATAACTAACGCCAGTGGCTCCGTGCTCTCCCGTGTACCGGCGGTACGATGGAAATGCGTGGACCGCGCTGCATGCGTCGTGTTGTGTTGTGTCCCTTTCGGGCTTTGCCAAACTGACCGGGAAACAGAGAGCGAGATGCTGACGGTTCCAGCTTCCAGGTCCAGCAAGGCACCGCCGTGTAAACCTCGGCTCGGCGGCTCTGGTGTGCTGTGAGCAGCGTCCGGTGGTCCATGCTAGATCACCGGACGTCCGGGCAGAACACATGCTCCCCAACCCCGACCAAGTGCCGACTCCCAAGCAAATTAAGCGACGCTTGTTTTCCTTCTATAAAAAGTACATACATTTTATTTTATGAAGAAATATTCCTCGTTCTTTCTAACGAAGACAGCCCAACAGCATTTGGGCTCCTCTAAGGGAAAGCACGCTTTCGGTTGTAACCTGAACATCAAATATGTAGGCCTTGTTTAGATCACCTCCAAATTCTAAGTTTTTTCACTATCTTTCCATCACATCAATTTTTGGACGCATACATAGAGCATTAAATGTAGGTAAAAAAAATAACTAATTACACAGTTTTGTTGTAAATCACGAGACGAATCTTTTGAGCCTAGTTAATCCATGATCGGACAAAGTTTGTCAAATACAAACGAAACGTGCTATAGTGTCCAGATTGCAAAAACTTGCAATCTAAACAAGGCCGTATTGCTGAAATCATTCCGCACTCAGTTAGTTATGCATGTTAGGCAGCCAGACTATTCAATCAGCGCCCATGTAAACAACCAAATCTTCAAACTTCAGCACGCAACAATCACATCACAAAATCAGGGGTTTTAACGAACTTTTCTTTACTATGGATTGTTTTGTTTTTAGTCTAGGGAAAGAAAATATTGGATATTCTATTTTAAACATAGGAAAATCCATATAATTTTTTCTCGATAATTCATATATATTGAATCTTACTAATTCCATATCCTATATCTTGAATCTATACACAAAAAAATTTGGAATGTCCGTATCTGCATGAATATTAAAAGCTCTTCTCGTACCTCGAATTCGGTTTCATATTGGAAGAATTAGCCACGTCACTTTCACCTATACTCCTACATATATAAGATGGTGACATGAGCCTATATTATGGTTCTTGTCATCGAACATATATATGTTTAAGTTTGAGTTCCCAACATAGCACATGCAATGCTTGTCTTTATTTATGCTCATAGCATGAGCCCCTCTTGAGAGCATGTATTTTGCCTTAAGGTGACATGTCCACATGACCTGCAAGTTCAGAGTGCCACCGCTGAAAAAAGGCAATAATTTATTAGGTTATTTTGACAGTTCTAATAAAAATCACAATGGCATTTATGTTTCTTGTCGTTAAACATACCTATTTTAGTTTGACTCCTCAGCGTAACACAGATAAGTAGTATTTACATCGTGTTTGGATCCACTGAATTAACAACGAGTTGACTAATTCTTAGTCCACAAGAATCCAAATAGGTAGTAAGTTAATGGGTGGACTAAACCTTAGCTAAGGTCCCAACTAATTATTTTTTTTAACTAGGTTCCAACTAATTGCTAGCCCACTAGTTGACAAAACCCACCTAACTAGAACTAAATTGTAAAAAAAACCCTTTGTGGTCTCTGTAGAACAACAAGTAGGTAAATGGTATAAAGGTCTTTGCATAGCAACAGTACTATCTATTACTTCTAGGATCTGAACAGCACATGACTAATTTTAAACCAGCTAACTATTAGCCAACTAACAACTAGTTTTATTCCTAGTCCAGACTAACAACTAGTATTAGTCCACCCAAACATACCCTTATTTACGAACATAACCTGAGTGTCTTTATTTAGAGAGCTAAAACTTAGGTTGTGTTTGGTTTGAATTCTAAAAAATGTTTGTGCAACTAAAAAGCATAACACCCACTAGATGAATAATTTGAAGCCTTTTTAGAAGCCACTGCTTTTCACGCAATACAAGCAAACGTCTTAGACCATGTTGTTAGCTTTCTGTTTCTAAACGAGTGAAAATAAAGAGATGTTTTCTAGCTGTTTTAAGTGAGATAGAGAGGGAACGATTTCATTGTTGTTTCAACTAACATCTTACCCGTCTTTCTACATGGTATAGATGACAATATTTTTTTTTTACAAATATAGCTCATAGTAGCTTTTTTACTGTTCACAGCTAAATCAAACAGTATTTTAAAATTTTTAGTAAAATATTATAAGGAGGTTTTGGTGTTCATCGGACAAGCTCCCTCTAGTTCGCATGACTGTTTTTTTTAGCGACACTGTGATTGCACATTTGTACACACCTCCCTACGGCAAAATCCGCATCGTTGGCAGCAAATCCGCCTGCCCGGGAGAGTAGGAACCGGATAGGAGGCTCTAGGACCATCGTAAAAAAAGAGCAGAGCGAGGCACGCGACGCGACAAAAAGCCACAGGTCCGGGACCTCGCACAGATGACTGCAGAAGGAGGCCTCGGTCCCGTAACCGCGTGTCTGTCCACCGGTGTGTGTGCTCGCACAAAGCCGCTCCTCTCCTCTCCTCCGGCGCTGCTCCCCGACCGAGAAAGAGGCCAAGAACCCGCTCGTCGAGCCGCGCCGCGTCGACCGCCGAAGCAAGCGTGGCAACTGGCAAACGAGTGAGATCCCAGTCCGCATCGCGCGGCCGCAGGCTGGCCCCGGCCGACCCAACGGCACGCACCCACCCACCTACCCAGTACACCCATCCTCGCGCAGGCGCATCGCCGCCCGACCGCGACTCCTCTTCTCTTCTCCGCCACGGCAGGGCAAAGAGGCTGACCGAGCGAGCCCCGCCGGCCCCGCGACACGCGACGGCGCCTATTCGCCCGCTCGCGGTCGGTCGGTCCGTGGCGTGGACCTGAAGCAGCCTCCTCACAGTCACAGGCTCCCTCCCTCTCACACCGCCTCCGACTTCTCTTCTCCTGCGCTCTCCTGTCCTGCCTTCACCTGACTTGTTCGTCGCTCGCTCCCGGTCTCGGTGGCTTCCTCAGGAGGCCTTGCTGCTCGCTAGCTCCGTCGCTCAGGCGGCGCCTGCGCCAGCGGGGTTAGGCAGGACTCAGGAGTGCCCCGCCGAGCGCGCGCGAGGCTCTTCGGAGCGGCCCAGCGGCCGGGCGGCGGCGGAGGATTCCTGGTGAGTGATTCTGTCATTGGGCTTGTGCTTTGCGGGCT